>NW_026063038.1:0-23523 GCF_023897955.1 Schistocerca gregaria | reverse complement strand
AAATTTTTTTTAAAATTTTTTAATAGTTTATTTTCTTTTTTTATGCATCTCAGCGCTAGGCAGTCGGCGGCAAGGCGGGCAGGCGTCGCATCCTTAGGCCTGGCCACGATGTCACCGCCATACCCCGCACTCATTCGCATGGTTTTGTGATTTTATGTTATGGCTATTTGTGTATTATTCATTTTTGTATTAATTTTCAAAGTGGCATCATGTGCGCCAGTGTTTTTATACATATAAACAGAATGTTAAAATAAATCCATGTCTGGTCTTAGGATCACGCAGCACACTATGAAATCCAGCACAGCAGATACTCTAAGTTGGTCTTCGCGTACAAATAATTTTCCCAGTTTCCATGTCGTTTATTAGTATGGTGAATTCTGTTGCCAGATGGTTGATTGTGGATTCCTGCTTCTCAAAACCTTGAGCATGCTATGCGTTTGAAGATGCGCGCTGGTAACGTGGGGGCACCATAGAGCAGGGACATGCCAAACAACCATTTCCCGTATTATAAGTCCTCTTGATAGGAATAATAGAAGCTGCAGAAAACTTCTGGTTCTTACTAAATCTTTGTGCAGCTTTGATGAAAGATAATGCGAAATGAAAGTAAACAAATGAGTATCCTCTTCTGGGTGTCGCACTGCGGAACCAAAAGTAAAGTGCTTTCATTGCAAAACGAAAAGGAACACCAAAATACAATTAAATGTTCGAGGCCGAGTGCACGATGTACTCTGTACCGTCTATTGATCCATGATGCAAATCACCCACATCTGACGGTGCGGAGCAGACCAATCCATGGAAACAATAACAATAATAACAAAGTAGTGAAAAAAAAGAAAAACTCCGCCCAATGGATTTAGAAACTTAAATTCTTCCATCACTTAAAGCAATAGTGAGAAAATATTGGAACTGGTCTTTATACTGTCGCAATTTCCTAATCGCATAGTACTCTTCGATGAGGTACATCTGATAATCGTGTAGCGTTGCCGTTGTATGGACGAGCATGTAATAGACGAACTGGCCCATGAGCCAGACATAACTATTATTCTTAGATTGAGGATAAAGCTGCCAGTCCGGTCGGAGCGCGTCTTGAAGTTGAATGGAAGTATCCGACGTCCTATTAATGGCAGCGAGTTTCTTTCGTGTCCACTGCCATATCTGTGTTTGATCCCTGCAGTGGAAGAGATGCGGCAGGGTTTCCACTAGGTTACACTTGGCACAAAACGGGGTGGGCCGCAGCTTGATTTTGTGCAATTTCTCTCCAGTGGGAATCACCTTATTGACAGCGTCATGCCAAACAGATCGAACTCTGGAACGAAGGAACGGATAACTAATGTTCTTCCATATATTTCTATAGTTTATGCCTAAATGTTTCTTCTCAATTGGGTTATTCAGCTGCCGTTTAGTAAGAGCACGATAGATCTCCGCCGTGTGGAACGGATGCGGGTTATCCTGAACATAGCTGAGCTCCACGTAATATCGCCAGACATAGCTGAGCTCAGGATGAATGTGTCCCACATACGTTGGCGCAGACAACTCCTTTGGACGTAAGGTCTTGAAAAGCTGTTCCGTAAGGCTATTTTGGTTACTGTGTAGTATGCGGGAAGTACGAGTTAAAAAAGTAGCAACACATTGGGATTCAACGTCTTTGACGCCTAAGCCACCTCGGGAACGAAGTAACGAGGTAGCTTTAAAGGAAACTTTAAAGATGTTCCCTCCCCAGACATACCAGCAAGCAAGTGCTAAAAATTTTTTCGCAATGGCTGTTGGGATTGGTAAAACAGCGGCAGTATGATAGAGCTTACTGAAAACGTAACTATTAATAAACTGTGCCCTCTGCATCCGGTCTAAAGACCGCATGTTATGTTCTTTGATCACCGCACGTAAGATGGTAAGCTTGCGTTCCCAATTCGCGTTGAGCATTGCCTGGGGATGTGGTGATATAACCAGTCCTAAATGCCACAGATGTTCGGTCTTCTCCAACCAAGAAATATCGATGGAGTTTGGATTACGACCCAACGGCATGATTTTGGACTTTCGCTCATTAAGTCTGGCGCCACAAGCGACAGAGTACTGATGGACAATCCGACGAACTGACCCCAGCTCTTCGGTGGTGGTAATAATCACACTGATATCGGCGGCATAGGCGTGGTAGACCGTTTTGTTGTTTAACGTTTGCAACCCATGTAAAGTTATGTAAAACTTTTTAAGAAGTGGCTCTATAGCAATCGAGAATAAAGTCATGGAAAGGGGGCACCCTTGTCGTACTGATTGTCGTATAGGCACAGGGGCGGTTAACTGGCCGTTAACCTTCACGCGTGAAGACGTTCCGCAGATACATTTCTTAATAAGCTGTCGAAAACGCTGACTGAATCCCATTTTACTCATTGTGCGCAATAAAAATCAGTGATTAATTCTGTCAAACGCCTTATCGAAGTCGAGAAACAGTAACGCCAAATCAGTGTTGGTAATCCAAGTTAAATAAGCCAGGTCACGATATTCACACAGGGCATTTAACATAGATCGACCACTGACTGCACTCGTCTGATAAGGGCCAAGTACTTTGCCAAGAAGCACTTTAAGCCTGTTGCTTATAATCCTAGTCAAGATCTTGAAATCGGAGTTAAACAACGTAATGGGCCGAAAATCATTTAACATAGTCGGATTTGATGTTTTAGGAACCAGGACAACCATTCCTTGCGTGAACTGCGGGGGGAAGGCAGCATGCGAGAACAATTCATTGTACATTCGGGTCAATTCGTCACCGATCACATCCCAATACTGTGAATAAAATTCGACCGGTAAGCCGTCTAAGCCGGCAGCTTTGTTCTTGGCAGCGCACGCAATAATGGACTTAACTTCAGAGTTGGTGACATTGGCCAAGAGATCAGCGTTATCATCCTGATCCACTGTGGAGGCGATGTCGGTTAAAAATCATCCCCCGCCGATAGATCGGTATCTGACTCGGAATAATGTTCTCGAAAATAATTGAAGACATACGCCTTGATAGCACCCTGCTCATTGTACAGATGCCCCCCAGCATCCGTAAGATGAGCAATAAGTTTTTGTTTACCACGTTTCTTTTCCCGTATGATATGGAATAACGATGTGGACTCGTGGGAAACGTCATCAGAAGAGCGCGATCGTACCCGATTACCAACAAGTGCTTCACGAACTAAAGTTGTAAGTTTTGCTTTGATACGCTTGATGCGGATCAGGTTGTCGGACAATGCGGAGGGATCGCTGTACAGCTGGCGTAAACCGAGGAAATAAAATTCTAGAGACTGTTTCCTCCAATAAGCCCTGGTCCTGGCAAACTTGCAGAGACATTTCTGAATCCGCGGCTTAACAAAATCCGTCCACCAAAGAATGCGCTCCCTATACCGAGCTTGCCTCTGGAGGCACTGCTGCCACGTGGCAACGAGGCAACGCCTTCTTCTAGCAGAGAGACATTCAGCTGCCACGTGCCGCGTCCCAAAAATGTCTTCTGTCGCAAATGCCGTAACGTTACGTGGTATGCGGAGTGGTCACTAAAACTGAGCGGCCATAGTTCACAATCACGAATGGTATTTAAAAGGTCTTGAGAAACATAAAACCTATCCAGACGGCTGGAAGAAGCAGCGCTCACATAGGTATATCCCATCGTGTGTGGTCGAAGGTGACACCAACTATCTTTTAAATGCAGTCCATCTGTTAACATTAGTAGGTCGGGACAAAAATTAAAATTCGGACGTTGATCTGCTTTGCGCAAAACGCAGTTAAAATCCCCACCCAGGATGATCTTCAGACGAACGTTTGTCAATAATGGCACAACTTCAGCCCTAAAAAAATCACTTCTGTCCCGTCCGCCAGCGGACCCTGTCGGGGAGTACACGTTCAGGAGAAGCAAATCCTGTAATTGGGCGGCAATGCCGCGTCCCGTTTCTAAGATCGCAGTAGGTTGGTAAGCCATGCCAGCTTTGAATAAAATCGCAGTTCCCGTCTCAGTGCCTAGATTTAATATGGCATCATACCCAGGTATTTCTCTAACCTTGGGTGACACAACTTCTTGGAAGAAAACTATATCGATATCTGCTGCATGTAGAGAGTCGGTCAAACATTTAAGTTTGACATCGGATGCGATCCGATTTAAATTAACTGTGACAAGTGTGTAATCTTGCATGGTGGGGATAGGAAGGGTCCGTTTTATTCACTGTCGTCGGCCCAAGACTTTTCGGATGGCGTATGCTGATGGCCAGTATCCATCAGCTCAGGACTCGGACGGTCGACATGCATGTCCATATCGGCCTCCCCCACGTGGCGGGCGACGGAACCCATTTCATCTGTGCTGCCGCGGTCACTGCCGTCTTTTCGGATCTGCTTTATGGTGCGCTGCAGTTTCTTTTCCAGAGTGCGTATCTCCTCCTCACTCTGCTTCCGTGCCGCCCGCTTAGATTTCCCCGTTCTTTGGGGAGGTGCGTCGGCGTCAGAAACGGTTTTGGTATCCGTCAAGAGGCTGTGCGTAGAGCCTTCCTCAGATTGGTCACTGCCGGGAGGGAGGGGTGTGGGGGGCGCAACGTCAGGGGTGCAAGAAACGCGCGACCTGTCGCCACCATCCGACAACTGTTTCAGCTCAGCGAACATGGTTGGAGTAATGACGGGAGTCGGTCCTGCATGGTCGGCACGACGGCCGACAGTCGCGCTATTCGTTCACGAGACTCAAAGGGCCTTAGACACGGGTTCACAGGTAGATGCCGTGTTTCTTGACTTCCGCAAGGCGTTTGACACAGTTCCCCATAGTCGTTTAATGAACAAAGTAAGAGCATACGGACTATCAGATCAATTGTGTGATTGGATTGAGGAGTTCCTAGATAACAGAACGCAGCACGTCATTCTCAATGGAGAGAAGTCTTCCGAAGTAAGAGTGATTTCAGGTGTGCCGCAGGGGAGTGTCATAGGACCGTTGCTATTCACAATATACATAAATGACCTGGTGGATGACATCGGAAGTTCACTGAGGCTTTTTGCAGATGATGCTGTGGTGTATCGAGAGGTTGCAACAATGGAAAATTGTACTGAAATGCAGGAGGATCTGCAGCGAATTGACGCATGGTGCACGGAATGGCAATTGAATCTCAATGTAGCGAAGTGTAATGTGATGCGAATACATAGAAAGATAGGTCCCTTATCATTTAGCTACAAAATAGCAGGTCAGCAACTGGAAGCAGTTAATTGCATAAATTATCTGGGAGTACGCATTAGGAGTGATTTAAAATGGAATGATCATATAAAGTTGATCGTCGGTAAAGCAGATGCCAGACTGAGATTCATTGGAAGAATCCTAAGGAAATGCAATCCGACAACAAAGGAAGTAGGTTACAGTACGCTTGTTCGCCCAATGCTTGAATACTGCTCAGCAGTGTGGGATCCGCACCAGGTAGGGTTGATAGAAGAGATAGAGAAGATCCAACGGAGAGCAGCGCGCTTCGTTACAGGATCATTTAGTAATTGCGAAAGCGTTACGGAGATGATAGATAAACTCCAGTGGAAGACTCTGCAGGAGAGACGCTCAGTAGCTCGGTACGGGCTTTTGTTGAAGTTTCGAGAACATACCTTCACCGAAGAGTCAAGCAGTATATTGCTCCCTCCTACGTATATCTCGCGAAGAGACCATGAGGGTAAAATCAGAGAGATTAGAGCCCACACAGAAGCATACCGACAATCCTTCTTTCCACGTACAATACGAGACTGGAATAGAAGGGAGAACCGATAGAGGTACTCAGGGTACCCTCCGCCACACACCGTCAGGTGGCTTGCGGAGTACGGATGTAGATGTAGATGTAGAACCTGCAGGTGTGCAGCGTGGCTGTCGGCATCGGTGACATCACTACGAACGGGACATTGGGGGGTTGTCGCAGAGTTGTTGACAATAACTGCGCCGGCGTCTGGGGTCACCGCAGCCGGTTGGTGGAGCGTCGGGTGTGTCACAGGCGACTCCATCAGAGTCTGGGCGTAAGACAACCGATTGTCATCTTGCCCATCGAGAGGCGTAAGACAATGTTGCATTCTTCGTCGACCCGCCCGGACACGGGGACAAGCAGATTTTAAATGGTCGGTAGAACCACAAATTACACAAGTTCTCGGTTGTCCTTCGTACATCACCACCGCTCGAAAACCCTGCACCAAAATGTTGGACGGGATGTGCTTCGTCAAATCAATTTTCGCATTCCTAAAGCCATTATCTAAATTGAAATGTCTGTAACCCCTCCACTGCCCGGCATGAATTTGCAGGACATTACTGTAGCGAGACAAAGCTTGCCGAATTCTATCGAAGCTAACTTCGAAAGGCAAATTAAATATCCGGACGGTTCGTAGCCCTAGGCCAGCATGACTAACAGACACTTTGCATATTTCGCCTTTAGAATTTACAAAATCCGCTGTGCCCTCAATGAGGGTCATAATACGAACGCAAGGATCGTCACTAACAAATTTTACATACACAGCGTTCGCAAGAAAATCATATGAAAAGCCAAGAACTTCTTCATCTCGCAGTCCTAAACGATCGTAAAACCAGTCAACGAGTTCGTGAACCTGAGGTCAAGCATATCCATACGGAAATCCAAATCGTAGCGTGTAACGTCTCAACTCATCTTCCATCACTTTCTTGAAGTACTACTTACAGTACCAACAGCTGCGGGCGACGCCAAGCTCAGGCGAAGCGACCACTACCGCACGTCTGCTCATGGCCGCGGCCGCGGTGGAACTATCTGCCTAGGTGAATATGTGCCGGGTAGCACGTCACACAGTACTCGTTTGGGTAGGGTGGTCCCATACAGAATCTCTCCATGCTGCCTAATGTTTTCCTAACGTCACACTCGTCACGTACTTCACTTTTATTTCATAATCATTTCTGAGAGGTAAACGAATAGCATGAAAACCTGCAGAGCTGGTGGCGTCAATATTAACACACATACTTGATGTGACTCATAAGCCGAACGAGTTACTTTCCGACGTTGTCTTAGATGTGCAAGTGCCAGTCAAAACTCGCGGCGACGGCACTCTGCCGACCATTTTGCTAGTTAACACCGGTATTGTTGTGTGTGTTTCAAGCTGAAGAACATATCCAAGCAGGAAATGGACAACAGCAACATTCAGACGTTTTCGTACTGCACAATTGCTACACTAAAACAGTATATTTCTTTTTCAGAACTGGAAAAAACGACCGTGGCAGGATTCGAACCTCCAATCTTCGGATCCGAAGTCCGACGCCTTATCCATTAGGCCACACGGTCACTGACGACCAAGTATAACTTACATACGACTCATCTCGAAACGCTCACACCCCTGAGGAATTGTGTTTTCGTTCTACACAGCCGCTGCCCCTTGCTGTTTCCCACCCATTCGTTACATTCAACCTCTTACGAGACTGACCAAATATAGACTGGGAAACAAGACCACACATTTTGTGCATTCGGAATCGAAGGCGGGGCGTCCCTCGCCGCATTTGCTACGATGGTCATTTGATACTTCTGTAGAAGCGGCGGCGCCGCCGCCGCCGACGACGACGACCGCCAGTGGCTCTGAGATATGTGAAAAATACATCTATAAAATATAATTCAGACTGCCTCGTCCCACATTATGCTGTACCGCTTTGGCAAATTCTTTATCTGCGCTATTCGCCTTAATCACATCTGAGAGTAATTCTTAATAAAACGCCTGTCGCTAATTGTTCGTCGTCCCAGATACTGTTTGCTATACGGCCACGACGCACAACTGATTTCCAAAATTCGTCTGCCTCCTGTGAGGATCGAACTCACGACCCCTGGTTTACTAGACCAGCGCTCCGCCACTTTTATTTTTTTTATTTTTATTTTTTTGCAGGCTGTGTGTACTATGTCCCTCTTGTTGTAAGCACTAGACAATCAGAACAGCTACAGGGCGGAGTAATTCACATCCTCAGCGGTAATTGCACTGTCACAAAGGCAGAGCAATTCCATAGGCGTCAGCTTCAAAAAGATCGCATGCCGATACCCGGGTTCGAACTAGGGACCTTTAGATCTTCAGCCTAACGCTCTCCCAACTGAGCTTTTTTTTTTATCAACAACTAAAACACTCTTCTTTGCTTGTCTCTGATTGCTTCTGGAGAAGTATAGAAAAAAAATAGCTCCGTTGCTAACAGGAGAATTGTCCTCATTTCCGGAGTACTGGAGTATGCGAGTGGCGGGGGTGGGAACCAGGACGCGTGACAGAAGCAGTGGGGCCTCTTCGCGGCACCACTGGTGTCCTGCGGCCCGGGCTCACCCACTTACACTCACATGTCTCACCCTATACCCATTCTATTAAATGTTAATTTAAGCATATTGCCGAATATGTTGCCATGATTAGGATATCCGCAGGTTTTTGCGAATTCGATGTCCATAAACAGCTTGAATTCTAAGTGATCGTCACCACCAAGTTTATTAAAAACATAGCTGGAATAAGTGCCCAGCAACCATATAACTACATTATTTTTCGACGGCGGATAAAATCGCACGTCGGGTCGAGACAACATAGTTGAAGGTATGTTGGTGGTTGTGGTCCTCGTAATAATGGCTAGTTTTTCTCTCAGCCAACCCCAATTTCGTGCACGTTCTCCGCAGGTATAACGGTGCATAACGGTATCCACCAGTTGACGGCTATGGCACAGAGTTGTATCACTGAGTCCGATTTTATGTAGCCTCTCACTTGTACTAATCACTTCATTGATTGCTTTGTACCATGCAGTTCGAGCGGCTGAAGTAAGGATCCTGGAACTGACATTACGCCACACTATATCCCAGTTGATGCCACTGCACTTCGTAACAATTGGATTTGGTCCTTCATGTTGTCGCCAGTATGCCAATATTGCTGTAGCTGCTAAATGTCGAGAATTTAAGCTCTTGACTGATGTAGCTGCATGCAAGGAAATAGTCGCGGATGTATTTGAGCTTGTAACTGATGGTCTGAATGTTCAGCGGGTGGTCAAGACTTTGCGGCCTGACAGCATAGAATAATTGCGCCGTAATGCCCGAAGGGCAGTTGGTAAGGATAGAGACCGTCCTTGTGACATAGAGAGCCGCTGCCTTTTTCTTGATGTCGACTAAGCCCATCCCTCCGTTCAGGGGGTGGAGTGTAGCAGTTTTGGCAGATACACGAAAAATTTCCACGCGCTAAATAAAATTTGTTATCGTCGACATAATATTTCTAGCAATGACAGCAGGGAGCGGCAGAAGCTGCGCCATGTAGTAGGCTTTTGATAAGATACAGGCATTGATAAGTTGAATGCGATCAAATTGGTTGAGGCTGCGATGGTAATTATCAATTAGGGCTCCATTTATTTTACGTGCTACATCTCGCCAGTTAGCCGCTATCATCTGTAGAGAGGACGCCGTCAACATGATCCCCAGAGCCTTGTGTTCTCTGACTTGTTTAGCATAATCAACACGCAAATGCTGGAGGCCACAGAGGTTCAGAAATTTGCTTTTGTGTTCATTTAACTGCACCCCTGACACCAGACAGTATTTCCGAAGTTCAGCCTCTAATACCGTGACATCATCGACATCGCGAATCACCACACCCACATCGTCGGCATAAGCTCCGATTACACTTTTTACCCCAGAAATTGTAATCCCAGTGAGTTTCGTCTCCAACTGTTGTAACAGAGGTTCAAGGAAAAGTACAAAAAGCAACATAGACAGAGGGATCCCTTGTGGAACCCCTCGATTTTGTCCCCGATGATGTGCCAATATTGCTTGTAAAATTCAATTGGTAAACCATCAGGGTCCGGCGATTTCCCAATCGGCGAACTGCAGACAACCCCCAAAACATCTTTATTACTGAAGGCCAACGAGATAGAGTCATTGTCTTCCCTAGTTACGGTAGATGAAATGGCACTAAACAGTCCATCATAGCAGTCATCGTGTAGAGTCACTGATGCGTAGGTGTTGACAAAATAGTCGTGCAGTGCTGTGACAATCTCTCGTTGTGTGTCAACCGTTGTTCCATCCTCGAGTTTCAGGGCGCCAATAAAAGTCCGCCTCCTGTTCCTTGTATGTTTGACGAGGTGGTACAGAGCCGCTGCTTCATCATCTCTGACCGACGTCACTTTAGATTTTATCTTAAGGCCGTCCAGTTGGCTCCTCTTCAGACAGATTAATTTTGCCTTTATTTTCCGAATGTCGTCAATTCTGGTGGCCGTCGCGTCTGCACGATCGTACAGGTCCCGTAAGATTGTGTAATAAAATTCCATCGTCTTTTTGATTTCCGCCGCCCTTTCAATTCCGAATGACATGATAACTTTTCGCAGTTTCGGCTTTGCCTGCGGAGTCCACCACTCTATAGTGCTGCGAAACTTGTGAGTAGCGCGCAAGCACTGCTCCCAAGCACGACGCACCCCCTCCTCCAGCTCAACATCCGATAACAAAGACACATTCAGGTTCCATTGATCTTTATACCATCGCGTGGGTTGGGGAAGTAATTTCAAGCACGCGATGACACCACTGTGATAGGAGAAACTGGAGGGGATCGTCTCTACTTTTAATAAATCATTCTCGATAACATCGGAAACATAAATCCGGTCGATTCTGCTACAGGAATTTGCGACGATGTGAGTGAAGCGTACCAATGTCGGGTACCTAATTTCCCACGCATCTTTAAGTTTGAGGTCGGTCACGAGGCGCTTTAATTCAGACGAATAATTAAAAGTTGGGGACTGATCTTTCCTGGATAAGACACAATTAAAATCACCACCAATGATAATGTGTCGGGGATTTTTCCGAAAGAAAAAAAGTAGCTCGTTCCGCTCTATAGGTATTACCAGAAGGTGCGTACAAGTTGATGATGGTGACGCCGAAAACGGTGATCCCGATCCTTCTACCCGATTCCAATTTGTCGATCTGAGTAACTGGAATCCCTTCTCTAATTAAGACTGCGGTGCCCACGGTCGTTTCCAGGGAAAAATTTGCAATGCCGACAAACCCAGGAAGAGTAAATTGTGGCATCGACACCTCCTGCAAAAGTGGTATATCAGTACCGGGCTCATATAGATATTGTTTTAATGCATGCAGTTTCACTTCTGATCTGATTTTATTAATATTGAGGGTCGTGATCGTATAGGCCTGTGACATAATAACAGGACGTCTGAGAGAAGGAGGGATCAACTGCCGTTAATTGCCCACATCTCCATGCCATTCCATGTGAGTAGCGGCCGCGGAATTCCTGTCTGGAACGTCACTGAGTTGATCTCTTGCATCTTTGTTTTTACTCTTTTTCCGGACAGCATTAACATTGGGTGGTACTCGGATCCTGTGACGGACACTCTGCAGCACCGCTGCAGTCGGAGGTGTGGGAGGGTCTTGGGTGATGTCAATCGTCTCTCCCGACACATCTTGCGCCGGGAGCGCATGCGCCGAAACCGCTGGCGAGCGATCAGCTGAGCCACCACTTTCACTATCAGCTTGTTTGGCAACACTCGCTGCCCGAAGTTGTTTGTTGTCACTGACAGTCCCAGGCTGCTGTGATTGTATACCGTCGCGGAGTTGCTGACATTCATGTTGTTCTGAGGCTAGGGTCGGAGCAGTTGCCACGTGTTGTGTACCGTCCGCTACCGGAGACATTGTTTGTATACCATCACGGCGAGCCGCGATGTGAGTACTTCCAGTAGATACGTGAGCCACATCTACTTGTTGACCTTCCTGAGTGTGCTGTTGCGGAAGTTCTGAGACATGAGCCTGTGGTAACTGAACGGCGTCGACGGAAGTATCGACGCTTGAAATTGCGGTAGAAGAATCGTCCAAAATCGCTGCACCGGTTATAACTTTAGTATCCGAAGCGATCCCCCGTACGACCGATTCCGCGGTCTCGTGCGCACTGAAGGTTTTATCATCAGAGTCACGGCTGTCACAAGTTCAACGCCTCTTATTAGTCGTGGCATCGACCTTCGTGGGTGGCTTAGCACCATTGTCTCTCCTAACCAGAGCTGGAAACTCTTCAGGGCGAAATTCTTTTAGCTCTTCCGAAGGTACGGCAGAACTAGGGACCTCACCCTCTACGATAGGGTTATCCGAAACTACATCAGCCAACGTAAGACTTTTACGCTTCTGTAGCGAATTTTTTAGCACAAACATTCGCCTGGGACAGTCATGACGCAGGTGACCACTCTCATTACATATATGGCATGTGGGAGTTTGGCCACTGTAAGTAACATGAGCCCTATAGTCACAAACGGTAACATGCGAGGGTATATTCTGCTTTATATGCATTTCTACTGATCGGACGCCACTGTAACATTGTAACCTGTGCTGGTTTGACCACCGTTCGTTACGAATCTGCTTGATATCCCCGAATTTGGACAGAACTTCCTTCAGATAACAATTTTCTACTTCAAGGGGTAGGTTAAAGATACGCACATTGGTATACTCCACATCGGCATTGGAAATGAGCACAGTACTTACAGACTCGTCCCGGTGTCGAAAAACAGCTCTCCCTCCGTGTTTCGTCAGAATCTTTTCCAGTAATACAGGATTCAGCAATTTTACAAAGAAGCAATATTGCTCGGTATCATAATACGCCGTGTGCACTTGATCAGAGGTAATTCCAATGACATCCACAACCCAATCTGGTATTTCCAAGGAACTAGGCTGCACAGAACGGGTAGACTTGTCAAATTCAAATCAGAGTGTACACTTTCTAGGAAATAACCTGGACATTGCAAAACGATAACTAGCAAAGGAACCGCTAGAAGAACACAAGAATGAAAATCAAACTCAAGAACAATATACACTAAATAAAAACACTTCACGATAAAGAGAAAACTTAAGTTGTTATCACGACTTGTAAACACGTGGCGGAGTGGAGCACTTTACACGTCCGATCAGCACGGTGTCACAGGCGCGACTTCCACTGAGCTAAAGAGGCGCGGCCTAGCGGTTCTTTTGTGTACTTCGTCCTTACGGTCGTCTCGATCATCAGTCTTCAGCTGACAACACTTCATATCACCGACTTATATTTGCAGCTTTGGCGAACCATTACTGCTTGGCTACACATCTGACACGTAACCGATGTACTCTCTAACCAACACCAAATGCATTTCAGAAAATGTCTTTCTCACATGTCTACAAAATCACCTTCACCTTCAAATACAGTTTCCTTGCGACTGACGGAGACCTAGGCAAAGTTTAAAGTTGCTATTTCCATTACATCACGTTCATCAGAAAAACGGTTATTTACATCTGCAGCGGAACAAAATTCCGTTTCGCCCAGTGTGGGGCTCGAACCCACGACCCTGAAATTAAGAGTCTCATGCTCTAGCGACTGACCTAGCCGGGCTGCCTCGGTAAATATGTGCCGGGCAGCACGTCACACAGTACTCGTTTGGGTTGGGTGGTCCCATACAGAATCTCTCCATGTTGCCTAATGTTTTCCTAACGTCACACTCGTCACGTACTTCACTTTTATTTCATAATCATTTCTGAGAGGTAAAGGAATTGAATGAAAACCTGCAGAGCTAGTGGCGTCAAAATTAACACACATACTTGATGTGGCTCATAAGCCGAACGAGTTACTTTCCGACGTTGTTTTAGATGTGCAAGTGCCAGTCAAAACTCGCGGCGACGGAACTCTGCCGACCATTTCGTTAGTTAACACCGGTCTTGTTGTGTGTGTTTCAAGCTCAAGAGCATCTCCAAGCAGTAAATGGTCAACAGCAACATTCAGACGGTTTTTGTACAGCACAATTGCTACACTAAAACGGTATGTTTCTTTTTCAGAACTGGAAAAAAACGACCGTGACAGGATTTGAACCTGCAATCTTTGGATCCGAAGACCGCCGCCTTATCCATTTTTATTATTAATATTATTTTTCTTCTGCTTACGAGATGAAGCTTGAAAATCTTGCCAATCGAATCCTTCAATATGGTTGTAACTTGGGAGTCGGTCAACATGATATATTATTCGCCTTATAGATGGTCCGCCTTTTTGCAGTGAATATCTGCTGAACGTTCTGTAACATGAAATTCAATCAGTTGACCTGTTAGTTTCTTTATTTTACGTCACAGTTTTGAGCAGGTAGTTGGCGAAGTGATCCTTGTAGTTTTGTGTTTTCATTAGCAGATGGTGCTGAGTTGTAAGATAGACCCAGAAGTCTTCTTTACTCTTTTCTTCTTTTGTAAATAAGTAGTGTACTGTAGCGGATTTTAACCAGTTTAGTGCGTTCCTTCTCGTCCGTGGGTACGGAGTATCATCCGGCGTTAGAATGGCAGCAGGCGTTATATATCTGGGAGATGTTCTGCTGATGAGCGCCAACTTGTTCGTAATATATGCCCATATATCTTTTACTTTGTCGCACACAAATCTGTGTTCATCAGTATCTATTAAATTACACGTGATGCATAAAGGTGATTCTGCGAGGTGTATGTTATGTAGTTTGGAGTTAGTGGCCAATTTTCTGTTAACTGCGAAATACCAAGTGGCATGCATTGTTGACGGCTAGTGTGGACAATGGATGTTCACCCAGATTACCTTCCAGTCGTAAAAATTGTATTTGTCTTCGACGTTATTTGGCTTCTTATCTTTCATGAGTTCCTGGTACACGCGTTTCACTGCCGTCATTGCTTGTACGGGGATCCTTGTCTGTGCATAACTGTACTCCAATAAAAACCGTTTTAAATGATAAAGTCCGTTTGGAATATGTTGCACCGTGATGGGTGGACTGAGGTTGGCCGGAGCTATCTCAGTAAGCAGGTGAGCAGCGAGACTATCAGCTGAGTGTTTCCACTGGTGGAAAGTTTTTGATATGTATAAAGCTTGCGCCTTCTTTCCAACATCGACAAGCTTTAAGCCACCATTTTTTGTGGCCAGCGTTAAGGTGTCAAACTGAACTTTAAAAATGTGACGATGGCTGACAAACTGTCCTAATGCTGACATAATTCGTTTTGCAGTGAGTGCAGACATTGGTAAAATTTGAGCGATGTAATTGAGTTTTGAGGTGAGATATACATTTGCGACCGTGACTTTCTGAATTTCATTTAGTTTTCGTACACTGTGTTCCCGTATGCCTTCACGAATAGTCTGTAGAAGCTTTCTATAGTTGGTTGCAATTGTGTGCCGGATACTACGCTGAAAATCAATTCCAAGACACTTGAAGATCTTCAGCTGACGTAGTTGCCTGTGAGGGCGCGATCCTAGGCCGCGGCCAATATTGAATATTCCAGACTTTGTTCAGTTTAGTTGTGCAGCGGACGCTTGCTCATATTGCCTGACTGTCTGTAGTGCGGTTTCCACTTCAGTTCTATTTATGATAAGGAAACCGACATCGTCTGCATACGCCTTGCACACAACTCGGGATCCATGTATGACGATGCCCTGTAAACTTTTCGTCAGGGTAGCTAACAAAGGCTCAATGGCAATCGCAAAAAGCGCCATGGACATTGGGCAGCCCTGCCTGACGGAAATGACTATCTCTATTGCTCTCGTAGGCTGGCCATTGATGATGATTCTGGATGAATTAGTCGCTACCATCTGTTGTATAATGGCAACGAACCCAGGTGGAAAACCCATCGCAGACATGGTACGAAAGAGATACTGGTGGTTTACCCTGTCAAAGGCTTTGTCGAAATCTAAGGACATGATGGAACATTTCAGTTTACAGACTTCCGCAATGGAGATTAAATCACGGTAGTCGCATAAAGTCTGTTGAATTTTCCGATCCTTGCCCACGCTGGTCTGGTAAGGTCCAATGATGCTGGTCATCGTGGATTTCAGCCTTTGGGCCAATAGTCTCGCAAAGATTTAATAGTCGCTGTTGAGCAGCGTTATCCGTCTTAGATTTTTTACGTTGGCACCGCCTGAGTTTTTTTTAATTAGAACGATTGCGCCTTCACAGAAGCTGGTGGGGATCACGTTGTTGTGGTCTAGAAGTTCGTTACACATGCAAGTGATCTTCGCCTTTATGGTGTTCCAGAATTTTTGATAGAATTCGGCGGGAATTCCGTCAGGTCCGGGGGATTTATTCTTAGCACTTTCCCAGATGACATATTCCACGTCGTCTTCGGTTGCCACGGCTAATAGCTGTTCCGCGTTCGCGAGACTGACTCTGTTGTGCAAATTATTCAAAAGATCGTCCCGCACTTGCACGTTAATTTCTATTTTTGACATCAAGGTGGTGAAGTAGTTTAGCACCGCCGCCTTAATCTCATTGTGCTTAGTCAGCGTTGCGCCATCCTCAGCAGTTAACTCCGTCAGAATTTTACGGGATCCTTTCCTACTTTCTTGGATCATATGGTAGACTGAGGTGAGTTCTTGGTGTGCAGTAGTCTGGACCCGCGACCTGACTTTGTAGCCTTCTAGCTGCGTCCTCCTTAGGGTTAGGATTTTGGCCTGGATTTTCTTAATTCGTTTACATTGCTCGACGGCCGAAGTGCCGAGCGCATACAGTTCCCGCAGACAATGAAAATAGAAATGGATCGTCCTGTGAAGCCAAAAGCTCTTTTCCCGTGCGTAGTTCATGAAACACCACCTAATTTTAGGTTTGGCGCACCTGAGCCACCAATCAATGGCTGTATTGTAAGAGGCAAATCTCTGTTCACATTCTCGCCAGGTTTGGAGGAAGGCTTCTTGACACGCCGAGTCTTGAAGATGTGAAATATTTAATTTCCACAGGCCCCTGTATCGATACGTTCGTTGTCGGTCTAGAGTGATAGTACAGATGTATGCAGCATGATCTGAGAACGCCACTGGCCATACTTCTGACTGCAGAATGTTATTCCTCAAATTAGGTGTGACATAAATTCGATCGAGACGGCTTGCCGAATGGGTCGTAATATGGGTAAACCCAGGTGCAGCCCCATGCTTGAGCTCCCAAGAGTCAATTAAGCGTAAGTCTCGTACAATTCGTTCCAGTTCAAGTGATCTGTTAAGATTGGGAGTCTGGTCCTTTGCACTGATGACACAGTTAAAGTCACCTCCGAAGATAACATTGTCGTGGCGGACGCCAAAGATTGGAACTATTTCTCCTTTAAAAAAATCTGCTCTTTGACGTCTATTACTGGAACCGGATGGGGCATATACATTAATTAGTCTGTTTTTATAAAAAGTGCCCGCAATGCCCCTACTGTTCGGCAATTCTGTGACGTCAGTGATAACAATACCTTCCTCGGCAATAAAAGCTGTACCTAGTTCACAACCGGCTCCAGGATTAGTAATCACATTATAACCTGGAATGCAATCAAGTCCGACCTCTGTTACTTCTTGGACAAATAAAATGTCTACATCAGCTGCATATAAAAAGTCCTTTAAATGTTGTAATTTACAAGCGCGACGTATCTTATTAATATTTAGAGTAGCAAGTCGATAGGCCTGTGGCTGAATTGTGGGTGACTAAACAGAAGCAATGCCTAAAACCCGTCCAATATCAATCATAAATAGCGCTGGAAAAGCAAACCACGTCGAAAATGCACTGTGCAAGCAATTTAAAAACATCTATGGACAGTCACTGTAAAGGCAGAATTAAAAATATTCTCCGTTTGAAAATGGATGTCGCGAGTTCTTTTTGCACAGTAGTTTCTGTCGAGGCGTTACCTTTCTCATTAACATCGTCGTCCTTGGGGACCGAAGTTATGGCTGTCACCGTTTCTGAAGTATCCATACTGTCTACTTCGACATTGGATTCTGTATCGTCTGCCCAACTAGTTGGCTGTGGGCCTGTCGAGGTGGTTATTGACGCTTCAACAGGATAGAGGTCGATCATGTGGTTATCACGGTCGGCTCGAAGTGTAGCTGACTGTTCGGGGTTCAGAGGTAGAGCATCTGAGACATTGTCAAGGACTGATGGTAAACTAGCTGAGGGATGATCATGGTTTGTGCTATCAGATGCTTTTGCACTGATTTGTTCACCGATCTGTTTAGCCTTTTCGCGCAGAACCGGTGCAATCAGTTCGGCACCCTGGCGGGCAACTCTCCGTTTTTTAGTTTTTCTGGGAGATGCACACTTTTGTGGGCTTTTATCATCACCTGCTTGAGATTGCCCCCGTGGAGTAGCATAGGCCGGTGGAGACGCAGCCGTTTGCAACGCAGATGCCCGTTCTTCGGTGACTACGATAGACGTCGATATTTCTACTGGTTTAGGTTGACTCTGATCAGGCGTTTCAGCAGTCTCTATTCGTCTCACAGTCGCAGGCAGTTCAGTGGTTTCACTAACTTCTGGGACCGTGGGTATAGCCGAAAGCACACGCGCCACGGCCACATACGTTACAGACAGTGTTGTCATTCAGGGGGGCGTGGCAGCCCCGCCGATAGACAGCTGCGCCACTCGCCTCTGCATGCATTCGGCTTGCACGTGACCTGTCGAGTTGCATGCTGCACATGTTCGAGGCTGGTCATCGTACATTACTATCGCACGATACACGCAAACGTGAACATAAGACGGGATGTAATTCTGCAGCTCGATTCTTAATTGCCGCACCCCGTTAAGAACTGGGAATTTATGTGCACTAGACCAGCGTTCCGCAATATTGCTTATGATTTTACCGCAAGGACAAAGCACTGCGTTTATCTGTTCACTGGTTATTTCAAATGGAAGTTCAAAAATTCGAACGGTTCGTATTCCTAGACCGGCATGCGAAATAACAACTTCTCCCACATTTCCATCGCTATGTTTAAACGTTAGGATACCACCACAAGATGCAACAATTTTCTCGCACATGTCGGATCTCGCTAATTTAACGAAAACGGTGCTACTGACAATCGAAAGATGTCCTGGCGACTGACAGAGACGTAGGCAAAGTTTAAAGTTGCTATTTCCATTACATCACGTTAATCAGAAAAACGGTAATTTACATCTGCAGTGGAACAAAATTCCGTTCCATCCAGCTTGGGGCTCGAACCCATGACCCTGAAATTAAGAGTCTCATGCTGTACCGACTGAGCTAGCCGGGCTGCCTCGGTGAATACCTACCGGGTAGCACGTCACACAGTAATCGTTTGGGTTGGGTGGTCCCATACAGAATCTCTCCATGCTGCCTAATGTTTTCCTAACGTCACACTCGTCACGTACTTCACTTTTATTTCATAATCATTTCTGAGAGGTAAAGGAATTGCATGACAACCTGCAGAGCTAGTGGCGTCAAAATTAACACTCATACTTGATGTGACTCAAAAGCCGGACGAGTTACTTTCCGACGTTGTTTCAGATGTGCAAGTGCCAGTCAAAACTCGCGGTGACGGCACTCTGCCGACCATTTCGGTAGTTAACACCGGTCTTGTTGTGTGTGTTTCAAGCTCAAGAGCATCTCCAAGCAGAAAATGGTCAACAGCAACATTCAGACGGTTTCGTACTGCTCAATTGCTACATTAAAACGGTATGTTTCTTTTTCAGAACTGGAAAAACACGACCGTGACAGCATTAGAACCTGTAATCTTCAGATCCGAAGTCCGACGCCTTATCCATTAGGCCACACGGTCACTGACGACCAAGTATAACTTGTATACTACTCATCTCGAAACGCTCACACCCCTGAGGATTTGTGTTTTCGTTCTACACAGCTGCTACCCCTTGCTCTTTCCCACCCATTCGTTACATTTAACCTCTTACGAGACCGACCAAATATAGACTGGGAAACAAGACCACAAACTTTGTGCATTCGGAATCGAAGGCAGGGGGTCCCTAGCCGCATTTACTACGATGGCCATTTGCTACTTCTGCAGAAGCGGCGGCGGCGACGACCGACGACCGACGACCGACGACGACGACGACGACGACGACCGCGAGAGGCTCTGAGATATGTGAGAAATACATCTATAAAATGTAATTCAGACTGCCTCGTCCCACCTTATGCTGCACCGCTTTGGCAAATGCTTTATCTGCGCCATTCGCCTTAATCACATCTGAGAGTAATTCTTAATAAAACGCCTGTCGCTAACTGTTATTCATCACAGATACTGTTTGCTATACGGCCACGTTGCGCAACTCATTTCCAAAATTCGTCTTCCTCCTGTTAGGATGGAACTCACGACCCTAGTTTACTAGACCAGTGCTCTACCACTTTTTTTTTTTGCCGTCAATTGAGGCCGCGAACCATATTTTACGTAGTTTTCTGCAAGCGTCAGCAGAGCGCCAGTCGAGCTAAGTCGGGACAAGTCGCATAAGAGGAGCAACAAAATGTGCATTTCCGGTACCGGGAATCGAACCCGGGCCTCCTGGGTGAGAGCCAGGAATCTTAGCCACTTTTTTTTTATTCGCCTTAATCACATCTGAGAGTAATTCTTAATAAAACGCCTGTCGCTAATTGTTCGTCATCACAGATACTGTTTGCTATACGCCCACGATGCGCAACTGATTTCCAAAATTCGTCTTCCTCCTGTGAGAATGGAACCCATGACCCCTGGTTTACTAGACCAGTGCTCTACCACTTTTTTTTTTTTAATACTGGGTGAGAGCCAGGTATCCTAGCCACTTTTTTTTTTATGACCCCTGGTTTACAAGACCAGTGCTCTGCCCCGTTTTTTTTCTTTTTTTTACCATTATTTTGTGTCGTTTTCGTCTGCCATTGTTTAAAAGTTAGGGGTGACAATCAGATTCAGGCCTACGGAAACAAAGCGGGCAGGGGTCGAAACCCGATGCCTGGCCACGATGATTCCACCGTCCTGTTTCCGAATGGCACCTGTACAACGGCGTCGTACTTTCCCCTACTGTCTCGGTTCTTGGTCTTACGTTTGTTTCTCTTGTTCGCCCTAAAGGTCCACGTAAACTTCAGTCCAGGTGTAGAGAAGAATTTTACATAAAGGCGGCAAAACCAGCTACAGTATAAAAGAAATCTGCTCACACAGGCGACCTTAGCCAACACCCTCCCTTTCAAATGTCAGGCTAAGCATATTTGCAAAATTTTTACGGAGTCCTGGCAAGCGCAATCGGTTCCAGTAAGCAGTAACGATGTACTGCCGAAACGTTAGGTGTTCTTCCTCTTCATGACAACTATTGACAAAATGTACGAAGTGTCCAAGCAACCATATAACGGTATTGAGCTTCGTTCACGGATAAAAGGAAGATTCGGGCCGTACGATGATGTCAATGGTATAAGCGGTTTCAGCAGTCCTAGTGACAAAAGCCAGTTGTTTCCTGAGCCAAAGCCAATTAGCAAGGTGCCCACTGCAGGTGAATCGATGCTAAAGTGTGTCCAGGAGACCACACCGAGTGCAGTTGTCCGTGTCGGAAAGACCAATACGGTGCAGTCGTACGTTGGTGGGGACCAAACCATTAACTACCCTATACCACGTGGACGCCACAGCCATAGAGTGGATCGGCAGACTAACATTCTTCCAGACGTTCCTCCAGGACACTGATGGAGACGCCAGTTCGATTGGATTGGGACCAGCCAGCCCCTCACAACGGGCAATCAAGCTCTTGGTCGTTGGCACCGGTCGTCGCAAGAAGACGTCACCGAGGTAACTAACCGCAATATAAAATTCCCGGACGTGTTTCAACTTAAAATTGAGGTGACCGACGTCGGCAGGTGGAGCAAGGCTCTTCGGACGCAGAACAGTAAAAAGTCTGGATGTAATTGAAGTCACTTCTTGCGTAACAATTAGAGTCGTACGGTGGACGTACAAGGCAGATGTCTTGCGAGTAATGTCAGTGAGGCCCAAGCCTCCGGAGATACGCGGTTTCGTCATAACCTCGTAACGCAACTTGAATAGATGACCCTTCCATATAAACCTGCTAGATAATTGGCGCAACCTTTTCGCCACCATAATGGGAAGTGGGAACAGCTGAGCAACATAATAGGCTTTACATAACACGTATGTGTCTAAAATTCTGACTTTTTGCAAAATGGTAGCAGAGCGCTGCTCATGGGCCATCAGAGCCCCCTGTATCTTCTCGGTGACAGATTTCCAATTAAGAGCCGCCATTTTTATAGGACACCGATCAATGGTAATCCCCAATGACGTATGGCGATCGACAAAAGTGGCCCAAGGGACACCAGCATCGCGAAACCCTCGAATATCAAGGAACTTACATTTACCCTGATTGAGACGCGCTCCAGAGACACAACAGTATGCATCAACTGCCCCTTTCAACAATGTGATATCATCACGTTGACGGAGGAGAACAACGACATCGTCCGCGTACGCCTTAACAGTGAGCTTCCCACCAGAGAGGGTCATACCCTGAAGCTTGAAAGCAAGAGTCCGAAGCAGCAGTTCCAGGGACAATATGAATAGAGACATAGAGAGCGGACTACCCTGAGGTACCCCTCGGCGGATAGCAATGGGCGGCGTCAGCTGCCCATTGACTGACACCCGAGCAGTTATTCCCCTACACAAATTGCCGAGAACACCACGTGATGAAGCGTTAAAACCTATTGTATCTAAAACACGATCTAAAAACACATGACTGACGTGATCAAAAGCCTTATAAAAATCGAGGAAAGCAAAGGCACAATGAACATTTGTAACCGCCGCAACCGAGACAACATCCCGATATTCGGCTACTGGGGTCAGAATAGATCTACAAGGAAAACAACATTGATGTGCACCAATCACACGCCGAAGCAGAGAAGACAATCGACTATTTAACGCTCTAGCAGCTGTCTTGTAATCAAAGTTCAGCAATGTGAGCGGACGAAGATTGGCAGCAGATAAACGACCAGTGGACTTCGGAATTAAAACAATTTTCCCTACTTTAAAATCGGCTGGCACATCCATCCCCCTGACAATGTAATTTAAAATCTGAGTGAAAGTGCCACCCAAAAGAGGCCAAAAACGGAGATAAAATTCTGTAGGCAGGCCGTCTGGACCCGGCGATTTACCGGACGGAGAGCAAGCAATAAAATCAAAAACATCATCTACCTGGAACTCCCGGAGAAAGTCGCCGTTCGCGTCAGGCGAGATCGTCGCAGGAAGATCCCCAAGAACATCATCAGAAAGTGACGCACCAGAATCATCGGCAGAATAGAGACTAGCGTAATACTGATGAAGAGCACGAGTCACTTCCTCCTGTGCAATAATCTGTTGTCCATCATCCACCATAAGAGAAGAGATGAAGGAGCGACGACGTCGAGTCTGATGCCGCAGCAGGTGGTACAAAGAAGTCAGTTCACCTTCAACAAGAGAGTGAGTTTTCGACATTACTCGCAGACCATCCAATTGTCGTCGTTTGAGGGTCAAGAGCTTGGCTTTAATACGACGAACATCATGGATCCGCAGAGGAGAAGGACCCGCCGCGTCATACAGTTCACGCAGGACACAGTAGTAAAATTCATACGTGTTCTTAAAATCACGCGCCCTTGCGGCACAGTAAAAAATCAAAGTCTGACGAATCTTGGGCTTGGCAAACGCAGTCCACCAAACGAGCAAGGAGGGGTAACGCGGGACAGAGCGAAGACATCGCTCCCACACGGCACTTACAACTTCATCAATGGCACTGTCGGCAAGGTGGGAAACATTTAACATCCACTGGGAACGAGAAAGTTTTGCTGGTTGGTGACTAAGATTTACAGTTGCAGTAAAAGCACAATGGTCAGAAAAACTAGTAGGAAT
>NW_026063037.1:0-36454 GCF_023897955.1 Schistocerca gregaria | reverse complement strand
CTTGTTCTCACACATGTCCTAAAAATTTGACTTGCTCCTTACCAGAACTAGACTCTTTTAAATTGCCTGTTACTCCGTAATCTGCAAATCGTTGAAGCACCTGCTCAATGAGCCTGATATGTTGTAACAAAGTGGGTGTGGCTGTTAGCATGTCGTCTACATAAACAGTGATTTTGCTTAGCAATTCTGGTCCTAAATCCTTGTCCAATGCAGACATAAACACTTCTGCGCTAATGTTTGTCCAAAAGGTAGAACACGGAATTCGTAACTTCTGCCACCACAATCAAATGCAGCATATTTTCGACTTTTTTCGTGGGGCTTTGTACCGATTAGGACATCTTGAGATTGAGTATACTGAAATATTTTGTATAGTAAATATTTAGAAGCTGTTTGTAGTACCAGTACGCATAAGACCAGACAACTTGGACAATGTTATTGATACCTCTAGCACCGGTAACAAATCTTACAGAACCATCTGGTTTGCTTACTGGTAATATTGGGCTAATAATTCGCCATTTAATCATATGATTGATCTCTCTTCTTAGTGCATCTCATTTTGCCCACGGAATAGGATATGACATACACAAAATGTCTAATGTATATAGACTTCAAATTTATATTCATAGTCTGATTACTCTTGCTCCTTACCGAAAACATTGGCATACTTAAATAACAAATAGAAAGTTCTTGTCGTAGCATTTTATTTAGTACCTGTGAGTCACTTAGTGAGGTTAGTTACGAAATGGTAGAGGAGAAGCGGTTTGCTTCTTGTTCAGTATCAAATTTGTTTGTGAAATATACTGCTGGAAGGGAATATTGTACTACTACATTTTACTCTGGTTTGTTTTCGCTACTTTCATCAGTTTTTATGACTAAATACATAGAAGAGGTCTGGTCCTTTGTATAAAAATGGCATTTACCATTACCTATATCAACCTGTGTTTTGTATGTTCTAAACGTGTCCAAGCCAGTAAGGCAATTAATTATAAGTTAGTCAGTTATAGGAAAGTTGCACTTCACTGTAAATTGCTCAATTTGTAATGAAATAAGAGCCTGATGCTTAGCCAATTTAGTCTTACTGCCTGTAGCAGTTTGCACCTTGCAATTTTGAACAGGAAATATAGGGAATTTGCCTCTCTTCTTCAATTCACAAAGAATGCATTTGACATTAGATTGGTAGTTGAACCTGTATCTAAATTTAACTGTATGTGAATATTAAGTTTTTTCTCTTTAGTTATTGCTTGTACTTGTTCCTCCTTGACTGTATGTACTATATCTAACTCACGCTGATACAAATCATTCTTGATGTCACCTTGTTTGTCAATCCTTATGAAACATTTTTGTAGTTTTGCTTTGCCCCACTCCCTGAGAGGTCAATAGCCTGCGGCTTAACTACGACCGGTTGCTGTTGTCCGACGGCGTATTGTGACTTAATTCATTACCCGGAGAAATTTGTTAGTTGCACTGTGTGGGTACTTCGCCAATTTTTGTCGTTAGCTGCTGTGCCGTTATTTTGCTGCCGTAAGTTCGGCTCCCGTACAGCGTAAGGCATGGCATTGCTACCGCGCGTCGGCCACTAAAGCGGCTGACTCATGTTCGGCATAGGGCCTTGTGATGGTGAATTGCAATTCGCTAGTGCGTTGAAATTAAATTGTTTAAAAAAATTTCCAAAACAACGGAGGTGTTTTTTCCGTTCCCGTTACCATACTCATTACTTCAGGATACATAATTTTGCTGTTGTGGGTACCATCCTTGCTGTGTGTTTAGATCACGTTTTACTGACTGAAAATCAGGCACAACAACAACAACATAATTATGTAAATCAGTTGCTCTATGGGGTAAATGTCTTTCCTCACAGATTAAGTCAATAGAATCAAGCACTGACAGAATATTCAGTGTTATGCTCTGGCGTTGTGACTAATTTTTCTCTAATGTGCGAGGGTAAACAACTTTTCAAAAATTTAACACGTCGACCTGCGATAGTGGGTTCGTCTAATAGCGTGTCTTGCTCTGGTATTTTTGGTACTATCCACGTAGACTAACGTATTTGCCATTGAATGGTGAAGGGTTTAAAATCTCGCGTCTGAGTCTTTCTTGTGCTGCCTCAGATCAGTATTTGTCGAGGAAAGCTCGTTCAGATTGGATATAAGCAGTGCAACGTTCGGTCACTTCAGTGGCCCGTAAAACCCTATCACCTTGCATATATCCAACGACAAATCTGATTTTCTGTGCTTCCGTCCAGTTGCGTGGAAATACATGACAAAAAGCACTGATAATTATTACTAGATTCGTTCTTTCACCCTGGGCAGTGAATGTAGGAAACTGTCGATGTCTCAGAAAACCTTCGTCTGCAAAAGTAGTAGATAGGTACGTGACATTTGCGATCGTATTCAGGTGGTTATTGTAGTTACGTGCAATACCGGCTGGTAATTGTTCGGGTAGTGGAGTTGTGGGTAAGTTTACATTTTGCACTTTACAACTGTGACTGGTATCTGCTGTGGACCTCTTGACAATTTATGAATAAATACCAACAAGGTTGTGGTTTGTTCCCATTAGCCTGTGTATTATTCATATGCATATTTCCAGATTCGGTAATATTTTCTTCCAAAAGATTGCTGATCCTATCTTCCGTCGCTTGTAGGTTAATGTTTACCTTGTTCACGACTTCATTTTCCTTTTTATGCGTAGCTTTTTCTACATCTGTGTATAACTAACAATCGGTTAATTACCTCTATGCAAACAGTATTACCCGTGTCTAACATATCTGCTTCAGCTTGATTTTCATTGATCTTCTCTCTCTCTATTTTTTAGCACATGCTTAATCAACTTCTAACGTTCTTACCCTTAAAGTAAGCTTTCCTGCAGCTAGAGGTACACCTTCATATTTTTTATTTAGTTTGTTAATGACAATGGTAACCTTTTTTACTGTCGAAACCATCTGGTTTTGTGTCTCTTCAATATTTGTGTTTGCGTCTGTGATTTTCTTTATCTGTTGCTCTACTAGATCGTGATGGACATTAGAAGAACCTACCTTTTAACTCCGTAATTTTACTGTTAACTTCAGAAAGTAATTTACACATTACCTGTATTCGTCAATTTCAGTGCGAAAATTGTAGGCTAAGTCTTAGAATTTCTGTGAGACCGTGTCTTGCAAATCCTTGAATACTTGGGTTTGTTCTTGCTTCATTGCATTTAGATGTTGTGTAACAGTGTTTTGTTGCTGTTTTACGTGTTCATCTCTTGTGTAACAACGTTTTGTTGCTGTTTTACCAAGAGAATATCTTGTGTCAATTTACTGAAATTGGTATTCATCTTGTTTCATATCATCAAATTTCGCGCTTAGGTTAGACGCTAACTGCCATAGCAGTGCTTCAGTTGTACTACTGTGGTTGCTGTGACCAAGTGGTGTTTGTGTCATATTGTCAAAATTCTAACTGGGATCGCTCTCCGGTGTTTCATTTATCTCTGATAGGCATGCATGGCGCCCGAACTTCAACTGTTCGATCATGCAGTTCTACGCCATCGGCTGATTGCGTTTTCGCTATTGTTATCAACAGTGGGCATATATTTTTCTACCATGTTGTATGAATACGCAAAAAAATAAAATTTTCAAAATGTTAAAATTTCATATGCTAATTATTATACTTGACTATTATAATTTACGCGACGTCAGAGCCTGTTTTAAGTCAATTATGATGAGGAACTGTTGTCACAATTCCTTATGTTTTTATCGATAATGCGTATCACACCGCAAAATTTTGAATTTTATTCGCGAAAAATATAAAAGAAGGGAATAATGAGGAAAAGGTTTCTATCTACTTCAAAAGAGGCACTACCAAGCGTAACTATGCAAGCAATTTACGTTGTAATGATGTTCTGTGTAATGTTGTTACATTAATTTATTCTGAAGGCGGTGCTGATATTCAAGACCATAAAAGTGGGTTAAAAGCTGTGAGCTGTCTGGGGAAGTTAACCTTGCATTACTGAGCAATTGTTTCACCAGGTATCCAGTCTAGATTATCAAATTCCCAACCAGACTAACATTAATTATAATCTAGTCATACAACAGGTGATTTTATATATATATATATAGAATTTAAATTTGAAATTTATTTTAACATTGATCACAGAAATTTCAGCATATTGAACTTGATTCATAACTAAACTGGTGCCTTATTTATGATTGTGAAAATGTGAGTTGGTAGTCTTACAGAACACATCAAATAGGGGAGCCAAGATTGGGGGACTATATACAACACTGCATTCATTAAATAACACACGAAGAACGTTGGAACATATGCAAGTGGAAATTAACCACAACCAAACGATTCAATTTTCATCCAAAGAAGTTAGGTTCGTAGCGCAATCCTGTCCGTCATGAAATGACCACACACTGGTATACTAAATTCATACTAACTCTCTGTGAAATATTCCCGAAAAGAATAGCTGAGGGCTACTTGATGCTTACACCAAATGCTTCACGAGGTCAACCTTACACAAAGAGCTTAACTCCACAATAATTTTAATAATTAAAATAAAATTACATCGAAAAGCAATTTAAAAAAGAAAAACCTCGAACTTGTTACCATCTTCTTACTATTGACCTGATGGGTCAAACAATTGTATAAGCACGTGATACTAGTCTCACAAAGTACAGCTCCACATGGGTTGAACATAAAGAAAAGTTGCTATATTGAAAAATATTGTCAAGACGAGACTTTATAATCTCGAGCACATTCGCAATTTAAGATTGATGGTCGTAAAGTTACTGATAAACACGTGGTTCCACTTTACTCACAAAGTAGTGACAAAGCAACTACCAGAAGATATTCTGAACTTCACACTCGAATTACACTGTGTTGCAATTTAAGATAACATTAGATATTTTAGAGCTAAACCTGAAATAAAAATGATTAAATTTTCAGTTAGGCTGAACTTCGAAAATCCATTGTCATACAGACTTAGCAGGCACGAGCTTAGCTGGAGATCTTACCACTTCAGACACTCGGCGCAGACAGACTGACCTGGGTTCCTACTGAGCGTGCTTAAGATACAAACGGAAGTGACCAGAGAGGCAGCTTCCTATACCAACATGACAAGGGACGGACAGGACCATACTAAGAATAGAAACCTCTTTGCTTCTAGAAAGCGTGGTTACCTGTTCAGACGTTGGTCCTACTGTTCTCTAGCAGACAGGCTTGTCTGCTACCATCAAGCATGCAACTAGAAATACATTTGCTCATTCATTCTTTCACACAGAAGGGAAGGGGGATGACACTATCTTATCATATACAGTATATAAAAGAAAGTGGATGTAGGTTGCGTATGCGATTGTGTGACGTGGATTACATATAAACTGTGTTTAAAGTGTAGTATTGTGACAGATCGTTCTTGTTTATGTGTAAAAAGTAACAAATTTCACTGCTGTGTCTCCTCCCAGATAGTCAGAAACACCACAATAAATTTAGAAATGGAATGTATGCCGTAAATGACAACAGGTTTAAGAAATTGTTGGATTCCTTTCATGTTAGAGACCTTTCATAACCCCAACGCTCTGGGAAAAGACAGTGCAGGGATTTTTCTGGCCTTGCTAGGACATTCCCAAGCAGGCTTATCACACCCATCTTAAACCAAAATGTAAAGAAAAGGCAAAAGGTCACGAGCTGTTTGCTAAGACACAATAATTTCAACACATCTTTAGAACCTACCAATTTCAAAGAGAAAAACAGCACAATCTGTGACACCTGTTTAAAAGATCGTGTAGACCTAATTCGGTCAGCAAGTAAAAACAATGGTCCTTGTCATTAATTTGAAAACAATTTCTGATTGTTACCCTTATGGAGTTCACCAGTATTTGCTCATTGCAAGAGCCAACTGATCACAGGAAAATTTATGACTGCTATTTCCATAAATTTTACTTGTTAATAAACAAAGTTGCCACAGCAATTAAAAAAAACATGAAAATAACATCAGTATTATAAAGCAGAACATTACAATGCACAATCCGCAAAAGCAAAAAAATAATAGAAAAAACATGTTTTACATAGTGGTTATCGCAAAAAATGCTATATCTTAAAAACTATTAATTTGTAGAATTAAAATAACTTTGTGGTACTAGTTCAATCACTCTACTATATTTCAGTTAGTTAGCAAACAATTAATTGTAGTTTCAGTATAATGACACGGAGATCATTATGTGATTGTCACCCTTAAGGGGTTCCTCACTATAAATATGCCCCATGCAAAGGCTAATCGATCACAGTCCAATGAGAATGAATAGCTATCTGACTGATAAACGAAGCAATGCCACAGGAATGAATTTACGAAACAAAATATCACAAATCTAATACATCACACAAGAACAAACGTTGATCAATAAAACAGCTCTGTAAGTGAAATAGTCAACGTCTAAAAAAACACCAATAAATAAAACACCTGCAAAATAAGTAAGTCTACTAAAAAAACACCAATAAATCTAACCCCTGCAAAATACACGATCAAAGTTTCTCTGAAAGAACACACGTATACGCATTCGACTAAGAACAATATAATCACTGTTCACTGGCGCACTCAGTAGCTTCACTGTTCCGAGGCACAGTATATGAGTGGAGCGGGGGTGGGGGGGGTCGTCGACGCAGCTGTCAGTAGGGATTTTTGTCCATCTGTTGCGTGCCCTCCCGCCATCTCTGCCCTTTGATGAAGTTTCTCTTGTTGGCCCGTGTCACCTACATATCGATTTGGTTCCATGTTTGTGTTGCCAATTCGTGCAGTATCCTCGTTTGACACGCCAGGTTGATATTCCTGGGCAAGGATGACACTTAACGGCTCTTCTTTGTGCCACCCTTAGCTACCAGAGAACATCGAACTATGATTTACTGTCACTTGACAGTGGGCATCCACCAGGAAATGTTAATAGGGGTAAATGGGCGTGGAGCTTTTTGTCAGGTACTGTCCAGAGAAACTGGCAGACTTCAACGACGCCTGTCTTGTCGTTTCACCACGGCCGTCTCGTCACTGTTGCGTGTGTGTGGTGCGTTGCCAGGAGATGGATTTCCGCGCGGTGGACCGCTCGGCCATCTCAGGTCATCGCCTCCACGAAGGGTCGCACTGGTGCAGCCGGCCATTAGCTCCGGGTGTAAGGGAAAGCATTTGCCGAGTACCCTTCTTTTGTTGTCGACAGCGCTCCTTAAGTGGCCCGGTCGACAGTGTGACGTGCTGGGAAACCCGCCTGTTTACAACTAGTCCTCCTCCTCGCTACTCCCGCTGTCTCGTAAGAGTTTAGCCAGTAAGCTTTCACCTTCTCAACTGCATTCACAAAAATTGTTCATCATAGTTATGTGATTACAAAATGTCATACATAATACCACTTAGTATTGTCTTTCACAATTTTTAAGAACAAAAGTGAGACTTATTTTTATATTGTCCATTCATTTAACTTAATTTTTTAAAATAAAAAGTTAAATGACTTTACAATATAAAAATAAAAGATAAATGACTTGACAGTATAAAAATAAAAATTAAATGAACTGACAATATAATATCTAAATCCACATCACTTGTGTGGTTCACTTGCGTTTTAATCAATCAAATGCTACTTACTAATTCACTAAAATTAATAGGATTATGTCTTGTGCAAGTATAGGTCAGGGCAGCATAGGGTTCACATGTTACACACACACACACACACACACACACACACACACACACACACACACACACCTGTTGTCTATACTACAAACTAACTATCCATAAACGTGTATTACTCAAAATTCTACTTCAATCCACTACTAGTTAATCCCACAAGCTACTTCAACACAGTGTTTATACCACTACAACATTGTTCTAATTCTTCCTCTTCTTGACGCTTGCAGCATATTTCTTGTCACTTGATAAATATGGAGAAATTTTCCTTAAACATACATAGTAAAAAGAACAATGGTTATTTGCACGCCAAAACATTACCAGTTGACACACCTGATAAGAGACTCGCAATTTTACATTTATCATACTCATATGTTCATACATAAAACAGTAAGACAATTTCATCCAAAATTACGTTATCACAAGAATTAATCATGCAGATGACTCTGAGAAGGGTAAAAATATTTTCATCCTACAGGTTATATTACATTTTCTTACCCATTTTGCTCCAATTCCGTTCCTTCTTTAAGTTACCTTTCGCTTCCAAATCATTTATTTCGACTGTGGTGGTTATTCTGGATTCATTTCTCATGAATGTCAAAATTTTGGTCTCCTCTATTCTGTAAAAGTTTCATCTTAACATATTGAACTTACAACAGACAAAAAAAGATCCAAATCCTCCTGTAGTTTAATGTAATAAGAATGAAGCAAAACATTTGTCATTTAAACCAAGCTTTCCTTCGGTCCCATAATCAAAATTATTTAACCTTCCTCTACCTTCAAGAGGAACATTTCTTCAGTTCAACTCATACAGGCTGCAGTGCATTCCACACCAGCGAAAACAGTAAGCTGTAATGCTCACAGGATCAGCAAAACACACAAACGTCACTTTCCTTGGACAATTATTAAAGCAGAATAATTTTTCAGACTCTGGCTCAATATCAGTCAAGACTACAGAAAGGATCCATATTTCCGTTCCATTCTCCATTTGCTGAAAAACTGATCGTATTTGACTACCACAATAATATTTCAGGGCGATGTAAATTACACAAACCACAATTCTTCTTTCACCTTGAAGGGAATGAATATACTGATGAAATCCACAGAGCACTTCATGTACTCAGCTATAAAGAGCAAAAAAGATGTATCATCAATATTAATATATTAGCGCATATTGGGAAGCCATTGGTTAAACAATCGTATTATCGCATCCTGTTTTCAAGATTCCAAACTTACGAGAATTTTGAGAAAAGAAAGAGTATCTTAAAATATTCATACAGCAAGCTTACTATAGTAAGAGATCTTCAGTTATACTGACAGATACAGAATTGTGATAGATATATAGTAACACTGAAAGCAGAAAATCGGAAACAAGGCTACTAACAGCTGGGGACCTGGGTTTGCCAGGCCCATAATACCCACAGATCGTATATTCCCCAGAGATTTACATTAATTCAACACAGATCTTGCTTCTCTCATGAGTGGCTCTTTTAAATTTACACAAAAAAACTGTGGTGTCACCGCCAGACACCACACTTGGTAGGTGGTAGCCTTTAAATCGGCCGCGGTCCGGTAGTATACGTCGGACCCGCGTGTTGCCACTATCAATGATTGCAGACCGAGCGCCGCCACACGGCAGGTCCAGAGAATCATTGATAGTGGCGACACGCGGGTCCGACGTATACTACCGGACCGCGGCCGATTTAAAGGCTACCACCTAGCAAGTGTGGTGTCCGGCCGTGACACCACAGTGATAATGTGGTTTTTCACACTGAATGAAATATAACTTGTAGCGGTGCTACACAACTCGTCTTAACAAGTCGGCGACCAAACATCAAAGGCAATGAAGCACATGTTAACATATCGGCGACCAGAAGTACAACTAACTATAAAGAGTCTAGAATTTTCCTAACAAATGATAAATTGTTCTCTCTTCTCTTCGCAGCTTCTTGCTATCAAGCGCTGCGGCAATGATTTTAGATATCTGGGCCCAGCGAGTCATCGTGTTTAAAAGTACCTTTTAAACGCTGAACGCGCGTCTTGGTATAGGGGCACGTTATAAACAGATTTCGTTTCTTTACCCTCGCGTTTTCATGCTTAGTATCATTACAAACTACAGCTCGATGGCTGTCCTTTTCTCATATGCAAAATGTCTGAAATCCAATAATATCACTTTGCTTCCCGCGTGAGGAGCGATGACTCCGTCAGGATCATCGCGACTCACGCATAGTCATGATATTGCTTTCGAGAAACAAGTTAGTATTACTTGCAAAAATTCTTTACAATAGATTTTACACACTACATCAGGCAAAGTGGTTAACATACAGAGTATCAGGTAAGTATATTCGGACGACTGAAATTGATAGTAATTTGTCCATAGGGTAACTACATGACAATTGAACTGTGCTCTTTCTAATGTATTGTACAAGGTTAACAAATGTTCATTTCTCGGTAAAAGATAATGAAATTAAGATACACATACATAGATACATTATACATGGCATAATAAATATTAAAAAATAACAAAAAAATAAATTACTTGACTTCACAGGAAGTCTGGGTGCTGTGTGCACTCGTGGAAAAAGTGTTACAAAAAATTGACATTCTTGTTTTACAATGACATATTAAAGGAATATTTTTGTCGTTGTTTCGTCGAAGATTTCTTGCAGTAAATACGTAGCACTTCAATTTTTGTGGCTCTCATAACATACCTAACCAAGTGTAGTGAAACTTTTTTTTCTTTTTGCATGATTTGCACTGGGAGTGGTAGAACTTTGGGTATAAAAGATAGCTCTGCACTTGAGTGGGGAAATTGATTAAACTTTAACATTGGAGGAAAAGTAGGGCTTCACTTTAAATGTTGAAGTTGGAGTAGTTACCGGGGTGTGATGTTGCGTTGGAAATCTGTCGTGGGTCAGGAACTGGAAGATTGGTTCTGCAACATGTAGAGCAGTATGGTGGCGGACTCTATTTCACTTGACACATGTCCGTGCTTCCATTTATGTTTTCGTGTATGAAAAACAAAGATTTTTTTATGAGAATGTGCTTACTTACTAATAACTTAGTCTAAAAGTAAATTGGATTAGGCAAGGATAACACCTACCCCCATGAACCATGGACCTTGCCGTTGGTGGGGAGGCTTGCGTGCCTCAGCGATACAGATAGCCGTACCGTAGGTGCAACCACAATGGAGGGGTATCTGTTGAGAGGCCGGACAAACGTGTGGTTCCTGAAGAGGGGCAGCAGCCTTGTCAGTAGTTGCAGAGGCAACAGTCTGGATGATTGACTGATCTGGCCTTGCAACACTAACCAAAACAGCCTTGCTGTGCTGATACTGCGAACGACTGAAAGCAAGGGGAAACTACAGCCGTAATTTTTCCCGAGGGCATGCAGCTTTACTGTACGGTTAAATGACGGCGTCCTATTGGGTAAAATATTCCGGAGGTAAAATAGTCCCCCATTCGGATCTCCGGGCGGGGACTCTCAGGAGGACATCGTTATCAAGAGAAAGAAAACTGGCGTTCTACGGATCGGAGCGAGAAATGTCACATCCCTTAATCGGGCAGGTAGGTTAGAAAATTTCAAAAGGGAAATTGATAGGTTAAAGTTAGATGTAGTGGGAATTAGTGAAGTTCAGTGGCAGGAGGAACAAGACTTTTGCTCAGGTGAATAGAGGGTTATAAATACAAAATCAAATACGGGTAATACAGGAGCAGGTTTAATAATGAATAAAACAATAGGAGTGTGGGTGAGCTACTACCAACAGCATAGTGAACGCATTATTGTCGCCAAGATGTACTACTGTAGTAGGCATGGGCTTCGTGTCTAAGTTTATATGCCAACTAGCTCTGCAGATGATGAAGAAATTGATGAAATGTATGATGAGATAAAAGAAATTATTCAGGTAGTGAAGGGAGACGAAAATTTAATAGTCATGGGTGACTGGAATTCGTCAGTAGGAAAAGGGAGAGAAGGAAACATAGTAGGTGATTATGGATTGGGGCTAAGAAATGAAAGAGGAAGCCGTCTGGTAGAATTTTGCACAGAGCATAACTTAATCATAGCTAACACTTGGTTCAAGAATCATAAAAGAAGGTTGTATACATGGAAGAATCCTGGAGATACTAAAAGGTATCAAATAGATTATATAATGGTAAGACAGAGATTTAGGAATCAGGTTTTAAATTGTAGGACATTTCCAGGGGCAGATGTGGACTGTGATCACAATCTATTGGTTATGAACTGTAGATTAAAACTGAAGAAACTGCAAAAAGGTGGGAATTTAAGGAGATGAGGCCTGGATAAACTGAAAGAACTAGAGGTTGTACAGAGTTTCAGGAAGAGCATAAGGGAACAATTGACAGGAATGGGGTAAAGAAATACAGAAGAAGAAGAATGGGTAGCTCTGAGGGATGAAGTAGTGAAGGCAGCAGAGGATCAAGTAGGTAAAAAGACGAGGGCTGGTAGAAATCCTTGGGTAACAGAAGAAATATTGAATTTAACTGATGAAAGGAGAAAATATAAAAATGCAGTAAATGAAGCAGACAAAAGGAATACAGACGTCTCAAAAATGAGATCGACAGGAAGTGCAAAACGGCTAAGCAGGGATGGCTAGAGGACAAATGTAAGGATGTAGAGGCTTATCTCACTAGGGGTAACATAGATACTGCCTACAGGAAAATTAGAGAGACCTTTGGAGATAAGAGAACCACTTGTATGAATATCAAGAGCTCAGATGGAAAACCAGTTCTAAGCAAAGAAGGGAAAGCAGAAAGGTGGAAGGAGTACATAGAGGGTCTATACAAGGGCGATGTACTTGAGGACAATATTATGGAAATGGAAGAGGATGTAGATGAAGACGAAATGGGAGATACTATACTGCCGGTAGAGGTTGACAGATCACTGAAAGACCTGAGTCGAAACAAGACCCCGGGAGTAGACAATATTCCATTGGAACTACTCACAGAGTTTTGTCATTACTGGCTCTCCCAAGGCTACCATCTACTGAGCAAGATGTATGAGACAGGCGAAATAACCTCAGACTAAAAGAAGAATATAATTCCAATCCCAAAGAAAGCAGGTGTTGACAGATGTGAAAATTACCGAACTATCAGTTTAAAGAATTCGCGCTATTATTTTGCAGCTGTGACTTATTACAGACGAATGGAAAAACTGGTAGAAGCCGACCTCGGCGAAGATCAGTTTGGATTCCGCAGAAATGTTGGAACACGTGAAACAACACTGACCCTAAGACTTATTTTCGAAAATAGATTTAGGAAAGGCAAACCTACATTTCTAGCAATTGTAGACTTAGAGAAAGCTTTTGACAATGTTGACTGGAATACTCTCTTTCAAATTCTGAAGGTGGCAGGGGTAAAATACAGGGAGCGAAAGGCTATTTAAAATTTGTACAGAAACCAGATGGCAGTTATAAGAGTCGAGGGGCATGGAAGGGAAGCAGTGGTTGGGAAGGGAGTAAGACAGCGTTGTAGCCTCTCCTCGATGTTATTCAATCTGTATTTTGAGCAAGCAGTAAAGGAAACAAAAGAAAAATTCAGAGTAGGTATTAAAATTCATGGAGAAGAAGTAAAAACTTTGACAGAATTGATATGTCATCGGCGAACCTCAGAGACAGCAATGGACTTGGAAGATCAGTTGAACGAAATTCACAGTGTCTTGAAAGGAGCATATAAGCTGAACATCAATAAAAATAAAAAGAGGATAATGGAATGTAGTCGAATTGAATCAGGTGATGGTGAGGAATTACATTAGGAAATGAGACACTTAAAGTAGTAAAGGAGTTTTGCTATTTGAGGAACAAAATAACTGATGACGGTCGAAGTAGAGAGGATATAAAACGTACACTGGCATTGGCAAGGAAAGCGTTTCTGAAGAAGAGAAATTTGTTAACATCGAGTATAGATTTAAAAGTATTTGTATGGAGTACGTGGACGATAAATAGTTTGGACAAGAAGAGAATAGAAGCTTTCGAAATGTGGTGCTACAGAAGAATGCTGAAGATAGATGGGTAGATCACATAACTAATGAGGACGTATTGAATCGGATTGGGGAGAAGAGAAGTTTGTGGCACAACGTGACAAGAAGGGACCGGTTGGTAAGACATATTCTGAGGCATCAAGGGATCACCAATTTAGTTCTGGAGGGCAGCGTGGAGGGTAAAAATCGTAGAGGGAGACCAAGAGATGAATACAGTAAGCAGATTCAGAAGGATGTAGGTTACAGTAAGTACTGGGAGATGAAGAAGCTTGCACAGGATAGAGTAGCATGGAGAGCTGCATCAAACCAGTCTCAGGACTGAAGACAACAACAACAACAACAACAACAACAATAACAAGGATAACAATTGTTTAAGTACATAAGGTCTCATTCTCTTAGGAATATTTAGTTCTCATATTTATCTATTTTTCTGGTTTTATCTGGTTCGAGACGTTTTGTCATTACTCGGCCTGGTAAGTAAATTTGGTAGCAGTTGTCTAAATCGAGGTTAAGACACTTCCGATTACTGTCTTCATAAATTCACAAGGTACTTGAGTGCTTAATTCATTGCTTTATCATATTTTATTTTGAATGCATTTCAAACACATTTGGCATCCGCGCTCGTTGTGCAAAGAAAAATTGATTGTTGAGCGCTCAGCGTACACAGTGTTGCGTCCGTTGGTCACAATCACGTGATAATAACTTGACAGTTCCACAACGCTAGCAGCAGTATTCTGCGAGAACCAGAGCGTTTGGTGTCTAATAGCCGTGGTGTTGAGTTTTTACACAGTTCGACTCTGGATTACGGAAGCAGCCAGATGCGGCGACTCCTAGCAGCTGTTTCGAAGAATGTGTCCGTGGAAAGGCGTACAGTACCGTTTGTGGTAAGTACAACACTTATTCACTTTTACTCTTCGGCTTTCTATGGTTCAAATGGCTCTGAGCACTATGGGACTTAACAACTACGGTCATCAGTCCCCTATAACTTAGAACTACTTAAACCTAACTAACCTAAGGACATCACACAACACCCAGCCATCACGAGGCAGAGAAAATCCCTGACCCCGCCGGGAATCGAACCCGGGCGCGGGAAGCGAGAACGCTACCTCATGACCACGAGATGCGTCCTCGGCTTTCTACATGGAGTTATTTTATAAGTACTCGTACCACGAATCCACCAAGGACACGTGTGAAATACCGCGTGTGAAGTAATCACCTTTTCAGTTCACACGTTATTATTAATTCGTGTTCACATTTATTTGGTCGTCATGTTAAGGTTCTCACTAACTACTTTTATACGTGTCCATTAATTACTTGTCTACAGTCGGTTCACACGCAGCAGCATATACGTGTCCATTTATTACTGACTGCATTATTACTGCAAAGTACAGTTAACATTTAGTATACATATCATGTCTAAAAATTATTTACAAAGAAATATTTAGTGTCTGTGACTACAAGGCCTGACGAAAAGCGTGTCTCTTGTTCGTAATCTTGTTACTTTTCTCTTTACAATATTTACTCTTTTCTCAAGTCGTTAGTTTGAACACGAACTGTTCATCACGTAAACGAAGCCACATTGACTATGTTTTCAAACTACCATTAGGGAAATTTGGGAAGCTTGGTGTTCCCTATGGTGCAATTGCACATAACAAATCTTAATTGAAATCTCAATTTGCGGAGAACAAGCATAGCCCGTCGACAACCAATGTGTCACGACTATCCATTCGTATAGCATATATGTATCAATCATGCAACCAGCTCGTAAAATTTACTTCTCTACTGGATAAGGTAGGATGGTAAGGACACTGATTAGAGGAAAACACAAGACTTTCATGGAGTGAAGAGATTTGAAGACAGTGTTAACAACGTATCATATGATGAGCTTAACATAAATTATTATCACCTTATTTTTTCATGACAAATAGTATAATTAAATCCATACAGTAGTTAAAGTGTCGTCTAATCCAGCTCTCCAAACAATTTTCTATGCATAACTAAAATTACTTAAACCATGCATTAGCAGGGAACAGTGTCTGTTAACTATCTTCTGTTCCATGTATCGTAAAATTGGTTTTCTAAAAAAAAAAAAAAAAAAAAAAAAAAAAAATCATTATCTCGAGGACCTGAAATAAATATTTCTAGTACTAAATTAGTTTATTTATAAATAATCTTTGTATTTCAGCTGCACTGTTTCATAAAATTATGAGCGTATACGGTTTTCTCCGTATTATAATAAAATAATTGAGTTCCGCGCTTCTTTCCTGCTACCTGGAGCTGCTGCTTTTTGCCTGCAGCAATTCATAGGTGGTCTCATAAAATTTGTTGTTACACACTCTTTATGCATAACACAACATTTACCTCTTTAGAGTAAGCGACCTTAATCATTTTTTTTTTTTTTACCTTCGAGCAATCATTCTGGTCTGAATGATCATTTTAATTTATCTCATTCAAGAGGAGAGAGCTTTGCTATAGCCTACTTAAAACTAGTGGTAGCAGGTGGCACTTAGCACGCCCCTACTATAATATTTGTCAGCTCTTTCGGCTGTGGCCGTTCTTGGCTCAATTAACTTAAAACTAACTTACATCTAAGACAAATCTTGCTCTCATGCAATAAATGTGTTTTACTTCAGGTGCTCATATAAATTACTTATCTTGTTGTGGCAGGTCGGCAGGGTGTGTAGTCCTGTGCATTACTCTTACATACGTTGGTACTTCCTACATACTCGGTATTTCTTCAGGTCTGCGTGATGAAACAATCCTTTTATTCGTCCAGATACAGGGTCAGCTAATGGACAGCAACCAATGTGCGGCTTTCTTAATATATATAATGTATATAATATATGGTCCTTCTTTGCTGCCACTTGTGATTCTTGTGATGAATCAAAGGTGGTTTGAAGTGGGTCTTTAATAGCACTCGTTCATTTATACGATACGATAAGACTTTGCTAATGTGTTCGTCATCCGCCTTTTTTTCTTAGGTTGGGATGAGTGGTTAAAGATATGAGAGCTTGTCTTATCTTGTCGTCTAATATTACTTCAGGGTGTTGTAATTTTGGGATGGGGTCTACCCATTCATTTCTGTCTAGTCGTTTAGAGACTAGTTCTGATAGTGTGAAACCAGCTGATGTGTGAAGTAAATTATTAGCAATCTGTTCAAAGGGTGTGACGAAATCAATCCGCCGTGTCAGCTGGTTTGGAATATACGTTCGTATGAAACAATTGAACTCTTCGAAAACTCTTTCTGTGGGATTACTTTTCGGTCGGTACCGGGATATCAAAATTTGTCTGATGTTGTTGGTTGCAAGGAAATTTCTCCATCGTTTCCCCACGAAAGTTTATGCGTTATCACATAACATGGGTTCAGGCTTGCCAAAGCGAGGAAAGTAGTCTTTCTCAATACGTCTAATTAGTGGAAGTGTATTAGATGACTTCATTGCATAGTCTCACGTGTTTGGTAAAAAGCTCTAACAGTACGACCAGATACTTCACACCACCTCTTCCCTGAGGAAGTGGACCTGCATAATCGAAACTGACGATTTCGTTTGGTCTTTCTGTACGTATCGGGTTGTAAGGTATTTGACAAGTTGAAAGGTTTCGCCATTTGGCAAATGGAACAATTTCTTAATAATTGGTGCAACTTCTTGTGAAGATTAGGTACATAGCAGTATGTTGAAATCTTGCATTTGTATTCCTAAAGATTATGTTGAACATCTCACCTCTCCTAGGGTCACTATGGCCCAGAAAAAAACAGACACACCACATTCCTGTCAACAGAAGTTCGGTGAAACAAAATTCCATTGTGTAATTTTGACAACGAATGATCAGGGTGGTTTTGAAGAGGCTGTTTAATTTGTAGCCAATTGCGATCTGTGTCTTGAAGAGTATTTATTTGACGGCAAAGACGCAAACAGTAACTCCGATGCAGAGGATTTTTCATAAGAAGAATTTGTTGATTAGGAATCTGTTCTATTAATTCAGTAGTCTCCGGCAATCCTTCCGGCATACGTGACAATGTATCAGCAATAATGTTATTCTTGCCCTTTACATAAATAATTTCAAAATCATACTCTTGTAGAAATAAACACCATCGAGTAAGCTGAGGATGATACAGTTTGCAAGAGAGTAAGAAGCTCAGTGCTTGATGATCTGTGTATACTCTGGTTATGTGACCATACATAGTAATCAAAGCGGCGAAAAGCCCACACAACGGCCAATCCCTCTATTTCAAATAGACAAAACTGATGGTCAGGAGGAAGTCAAAATAATCAGTTTTGCCAGTCGGGTCTTAATCGAATGTGAGAGATTATATTCGGTAACCGAATTAAACATGCACCTAATCCTTGAAACGATGCATCGCAAGAAATGCAGAAATCTAAACTCATGTTAGGATGACTTAAAATGTTACTCTTTAGAAGATATTCTTTGATCTTGTCAAAGGCTTTTTGGCATTCAGAAATCCACATCCCGTGGACGTTTTTCTTGAGCAAATTTAACAATGCGGGATTGATCATTGATTGATTCGGAATGAAGCGACGGAAGAATGAAGCTAATCCAATGAAACCTTTTAGTTGCCTTTTAGTGTAAGGCACAGGGAAACTTTGTATTGCTGTTAACTTGCTGGGATCAGGTGAGATTCCTTCCGAAGAAATTATATGTCCTAAAAACGTGACTTCTTTCTTGGCAAATTTGGATTATTTGTAAAATTACGGTAACACCAAAATCAGAATCTTTGAAAGATCTTTTGTAGGAGAGTTAAATGTTCTTTCCAGGAAGTCGTTGCTATTAGTAAATCATCAACATAGACGGTGACTTGGTCAAGTAACTCCGGTCCTAGCACACGATCAAGTGCTGCAATAAAAACACCAAAACTAATGTTGAGACCGAAAGGTACTACACGAAAATGATAGGATCTGCCGGCAAAGATAAAGGCTGTGTACTTCCTCGATGATGGTGATAGTTTCACCAGCCAATAGCTACTTCGGAGGTCTATTGAGGATAAGAACCTCACACTATGGAATTTTTGTAGTTGTTCCTCCAGTGGTTCTGGTCTTGTGCATACTAGAATGATGATTTTATTAATATTCCTTGCGTCCAAGACAAGTCTGACGCTTCCATCGTGTTTGAAAACAGGTAACAGGCTACTGTAGGGAGAGCCGGACGTTTCTATGATTTTCCACTTAATTTTTGCAAAACAACCTATTCAGTTCCGCAGTCCCGTAAAGAAGCCGTCAAACAAGAAATACGTAAAATACTTATCATGGGGTTTAACTCTCATGTTAAATTCATAGTCTGCTATGATACCTGGTTTTCTGGAAAAAATGTTCACAAATGTTGATAATAGGTCATGTAGTTCTTACTTCCACAATTTTTAGGCGTAACTCGTCGGCAGTTGGAAATAAGTCAGGGTCATTGTTGACGTCACTGAACTCGTCATACGCACTGTGATAATGTTGCCTGTCAGAAAGTCTACGTATTTTCACTTTACGTTCCAGGTTGGTTATCCTGACTTTGCACGTTAAGACTAGATGCTAGGACACCGGTCATACGTCTAATGAGAACCACTTACCTTCAGCTAAGTCAATGATGGACTTTCTACGAAGAAATAGTGCCATTCCTAACAAGCATGGCACTCACACATTCTTTACTACTAAAAATGTGCGCTGTATACAGTCGGATTTAAATTGTATTGATGCTTGTACTTGCAAGCTAACCTTCTGTACTAGGGAGCCTACTGCTCCGGATACAGTACATCCTTGTACAGGAAGTGAAGGAATTTTTGTTACAGAGCGCACCTTTTTATATATACACATAGACATTGCCATCATCGACGCATGTGCAAATATTAATGCTATGATTAGTATGTCACAAATGTGAATCAGAGTTGACGCTTGTACTTGGTTTTCCCAAAGATCGTTGTTTTCGTAGGTGTTCTTATCGTCTAATAGTTCGACCAGTAAGTCTTTGTCGTATTCGTATCTACGTTGATATGTCTTTTAATGAAGTTGCCCCGCATTGGTTCCGCAGCTTCCCCGTGGAGGCCTAACGAATCTGCTAATGGTTTTCCGACTGGGGTGGAGCTTAAATGTCAGTTAATTTTACTTGACTAGTATTTTGCGACATACCACGTCAAAAATTGCGTTCGTATACCATACGACTTTTGCATCTCTTGATTGCGTGTTATTGGACATCGCGTTTGGTGCTTGGTTCGCCTGTGTGTAGAAAATGGTCGGATTCCCTTGGCTTTTATGATCGGCGATGTCAGGAAAAGCATGCGACGAATTGTCCTGACTATTGTTCCTGAACTGTTGGTTGGGTTGGTTAGAAAATGTCGCATTTTTCGGCTGTGGAAAATTCATTTGGTGAGAGGGAGTCAAGTGACTCGGCTGACTGTACTGTTGTGGTCTGTTATAATTGTTCCATTTCTTGCCAGTGTGACGATTTCCATTATTCGTCGTGTTGTTCTGGTACTGGTAATTACCATTGTGATTTATCAGCGAATTACCGTGTTGTTGCTGTGTGTTTTGATAAATCGGATTGTATCTATTGTGGTGTGGATATTTGTTATGTTGATTTCCATTACGGTGGTTGAAAGTGTTATGATTTCCGTAAGGCTGAGCGTTTGGTTGCCCCGTCTTATGATGGTACGACATTCCATTGACGCAATTTGTTATGTGCTGCTGCGGAGCGGGCGGTTCATTATTATAATTACTCCGCACGCTCGCACGCGCATCCTCATAGATCATATCCAAACTGGTAGGCTTCTAGGTCTTCTTTACTCACATTAACTAGTTTTTCTCTTATTGACACAGGAAGTTTTGACTTTAAGATCATGATTACATCTTTGGTTGAACTGCGCGTGTCCCAATACTGAATTTTACGTAGATATTTCTCAAAATAACGTCTCAAACCTCATCCTTTGGTGTTTAAAGGTTCGGCGTTGTAAACCTCCTTTCGGTGTCTGTATACCTCAACTCCCGAATTTATTCAAAAAATGCTTTTCAAAATCTGCATAGGTGTGACATTTGTCCTTTATTTCGGGTTCCCCAAATTGATCCTTCACCGTGTACATAGCCTAAGATGAACTGTAACCGCTGCCTGTCGTTCCATGATTCTGGAAAAGCACCTGTGAATGATTTGAGAAATGCCGTGGGATGTATATTTAGTTTTCCAGGTATAAAAGGCTGAAAAACTCTGTGTTTTAGCACACTCTCGTCTCGCATTAGTTCAACGAGTGTTAGTTGATCGGTATGACTACGTGACGTGGAAGTTTCGTCATGCGTATTATTTACTGTTGGTGAGATTTGTGCCTGACACTCGGGATATTGAGGATTATCGTGTTCTCACTTTGTCACGTTGCAATTCCGTAACTTGTCGTTTCAGTTGATCTATATCATTGCTTAACTGACGTTTCCATTCCGGAAGATCATGGCTAAATGCTCGTCTGATTTCACCTAATTCACTGGTTAAAAGTGTCACCAGAAGTACCGAGAGCGGTTAAGATTTCTGCTGCAGCAGATTTAACCGTACCCTATAGTTCACCGTGTACCTTGCTGACAATGTACTGTTCTTTGGATTGCATCCACTCTTCAAATCCCCTATTAAGTGTATTGCTTATACCGGTGTTGACATCTGCGATCTTTTTGTCAATATTGACATCGGATATTTGCTGAGCAAGGTCAACTCGCTCGCCAACGTGGTTGACACCTTCTGTCAATTGGCTTAGTCTCTTTGAAACATTACAGTGATGTTTCAAAGAGTCACTCGCAGTTGATTTACAAACATCTATTTGGGCCTGCATATCTGTGAACTTGCTACCAATATTGGTCTCGACGGATTCCACCATCGAAAGAACACTATCAATTTTTGCGTGTACGCTTGCGTTTAGCTCTCTTGCGTAAGCATTGGTAATGGCTTTAAATTTTTTCCTCCATGGTGTCATTCGAATTTTTGACTTGTGCTTGGATGTCGGTAATAACTGAATTTAAATTGTTAATTCGCACTTGAGTGTCCTCTATCCTTGATTCTAAACCGTTGACCCTACTGTCACTTTTTGCTGACTGATTTGCGTTTCAATATTGTCACTTTGGTTTGTTAACTGTCCCATTCGAGTGTCAAGATTACCCATGTGAGCTTCAATGTTATCACTCTTGTTTCTAAGCTGTGCCATGTTTGCTTCAAAACTGGTTTTCATATCAGCAAACACTGGCGCTTATCGTAATCAAGAAAATCCTCCTTATACGTTTTGCTTTTGACTTCAATAAAAAAATGCATGATAGTGTTGTTCAATATAATATTATTCAGTCACACATGTTATACATAGAGCTCACAATACTTCGTATCTAAAATCGCACATCTTCATCGTCCTTCTAGATACGAGAGAGTGTAAGAGTAAAAATAAATAAGTGTGCAGAAATTGAACGGTTTTTCGTTCATTTGTCTGCGCCTTATCGCGCATTCATAATTAAAGTCCTGGCCAACTCTCTGGTCGCTCGGTGTTTCATTTTTTGTTTTTTAATAAATCTTAATTTTACGGCATCTTGGAGGCCTTTCATCACAATATCCTCCCCTCGCAGCTTACAGGTAATTTCACGATTGCATTACATTTTGTCAAATATGGTTTGTTGACGTTCACAGTCTCAGTAAAGCGTGTTTCATTCATTCTTGAATAATTTCGAAAACCATCGGATCTCAGTTTCGTAACTAAGAGAGCGTAGGTAAATTTCTTCCTTTGTACTAGTCACTTCCTTACCTACAGCTTTTTCTCGGCCTTTTTGGACTTGTTACCTCTACAACAGCCGAGGCATTCCTCAATTTTTGCATGTATAATATTACAAGCTACATCTCGTAGAACATAAACTCATTAAACGTAAAATAAACATTTGACAACCAGTCATAGGAACAGACATCTGACTGATTTTGAAACACTCTCCCCATAGAGTCGTCTAATCATACAATGAAGGCTTTCACGACCGGATATTTCAGCTGCTGAGATTTCTTCCGGGTTGTATGGCTGTGGTACATGGAACTCTTCTATCCCTGCCGTTTCGTCCAAGGCTGCTTTGGACATTTTGGGAGGTACTACTGGTTGCGCTGAGTCTTGCCGACTGACGAGAGACCCAAATTCAATACAGAAAACATGTTGAAATGGATGTGTGTAACTGTGCAAGTCTCAACATCTCTGCTTACATACTGTCATCGGACGAACTACCACAACAACAGTAACTATTTACCATACTAACCTTTGTATGTAAAGACCCGTGTTAAATTATGTTACCATTATGCTGCATTTTATTGCGCCTTACTTCAAATTTTTTTGTTGGCCCTAGATATCGTTTGCTACTGTTGTAATTTGCTTTCGTATGTGTAGGTTGTAATAGTGATAAATTATGTGATTATGTGATTATGTGATAAATTACCCGGTACGACAACTCGAGCGTTCTTAACTTAGTTATTTACGTACAGCTCATAGTAGTCCATATTCCTTGATGAAAGTGAAAGGGACTCATAAGAATAGGTGGAAATACGAAAGGAATGAGATTCAAATTTCAACGCTTGCTGATGATTGTCGTGAATAATTGAGGCAGTTTTGTACTGTGTTTCTGGTCCATTTCTATGTCCTGAGGCACATAGTAATATTTATAGTGTCCAGAACTCCTCCTACATTTACAGATTCGTAAGTAGGGAACAAAGCAATCAAGAAAAAAATTTGGAAATAGTACACAGATGCTATATTACAGTGACGGTGATAATTGCTGTTCTGAGGCGAGCACCATCTACCACGAGGTAAGTTTGGCAGTAGTCTTGTCAATGAGGCGACCTGAAATGTCGTGGCAGGCTGAAAAGTATAAGCTTTTGTTTCAGCATATGGCAATTCATGACAAAACTTACTGTCGGGCAGTGACTTCATCTGTCTGGTGCGATACTTCAGTCGTTTGCATAAACCACTCTTAAAAGATAATCGGTGATGATTTCCTGATAATTTCTTGACGATTTGATGTACCCCTTCTTTTCCGCGGTTCAACAGTGTGATAGTGACTTCTAGACGCGACATTTGCGATGGCAGGTGAACGTTAACAGGTCCAGGTACGTAAATGTTTAGCACCTCTCAAATCGTCTTTATAGGATACTTCCGACGTCACTATAATGAGCGTTGAAATATCAAGGAAGTATCATTTTAAACGCAATGGTTATTTCAGAACACTGTAAAAGTTAAAAACAAATCGAAATATTATGTTTCGAAGAATGAGCTGAGATGAGAATAGTTTTCAGATGATATAAATCAAGTGTACTGCGAAAGGTCAATACTGTCATTACAAAAACTGAAAAATATATACCATATATCCCGGCATCATAAACGTCAAGCACAAAGAAAATATCCCCTCTGAAATGAAGTACGGTCATGTTTAGAACACCATCCATAAACCTTTTGTTAGACTTTAACGAGCCTTTATGTTGAGCTTTCTGTGCAGTTTGAATGAGAACGGACGGCGTATTTAACATGCCCACCGCTCGGGGTCCACAGTGCGTCAAATTTTGCCCTACAATATTTCACCCATATACTCTTTTGTCTGGAGATGGCGGCAGCGATGTGAGATGCCGTGAACAGTAGAGCAGCTTCAGATCGAAGGAAATATAGCAAATGCCCCAACGGGTTGTCAAGCACTAAATGTTAACGGTTGGAAATCTCCACTGCTTCCCCTAACTTCTTGTGTTTCATAACTATCATTACTGTTGCTGAAGTATTAAAAAAAATAAGAGTAAAGTAAGACATAGCCTGAAACAAAATTTTCGGTTTGCTCCATCTGAGTTGGTGTAAGACAAAAATTTGGTGTGCGTAAGATAAAGTTTTCTCTACATAGAATTCATACTGGGGGCCTCGCAAAAGGGGCCTCGCAAAATTTGTTTTCATTCAGAAAAATGAAAACATTTTATTTCTATGTAATATTACTGAGTAATTTCAGTAATATCTTAAAAATGCAGCACAACTGGTGATATGTACGCATAACCAAAACATTAGTTCTGTTATTGAAACAAAAGAACTCAATTTTAGATTTTCCTGTACCTGAATCCCAAGACATTTTATCATCCCTAAATTCTAAACTAGGAAAAACGAGCTATATAGCAAGAATAATTTGCAGTTATGCCACTTCAGAAAAAAGTTTTACGTCACTCCAGTTCCCAGAACTCCTGAAGATACACGCTGAGGGTGGATATTGTACAACAGTCCCTTCGATTGCTCACGGATGTCACTAAACCCGCCCAAAGATGTAGACAACCATGGAGGAGCAGCGCCTATTGGACAAAGGGGCTCCAATACACGATCAGTGCATCAGGAAGGATGTACACAGCTCGTGTCGTCTGTAGTTAACCATGCCTAGACGGTCAATACCGCGGTTCGATCGCTTTCACATTGTTAGTTTGTGCTAGGAAGGGCTCTCAACAAGGAAAGCGTCCAGGCATCTCGGAGTGAACCAAAGCGATGTTGTTCGGACGTGGAGGAGGAACAGGACAGGAACTGTTGATAACATGCCTCGCTCAGGCCGCCCAAGGTCTACTACTGCAGTGGATGACCGCTACCTACGGATTATGGCTCGGAGGATCCCTGACAGCAACGCCACCATGTTGAATAATGCTTTTGGTGCAGCCACAAAACGTCGTGTTACGACTCACTGTGCGCAGTAGGCTGCATGATGCGCAACTTCACTCCAGATGTCCAAGGCGAGGTCCATCTTTGCAACCACGACACCATGCAGCGCAGTAGAGATGGGTCCAACAACATGCAAAATGGACAGCTCAGAATTGGCATACGAGACACTCTTAAGTGAAGAGAACGTGATGCCTTCAACCACACAATCGTCGGAGAAGTGTTTGTGTATAAGGCGTTCAGCCTGGTTGGGTTGCCTTCACTGTTCAGCGAGTGCAGCAAGGTGGAGATTCCCTGCTGTTTTGGGGTGTCATTATGTGAGACCTACGTACGCCGCTGGTGGTCACGGAAGGCGCCATAACGGCTGCACGATACATGAATACCAACGTCCGACCTATAGTGCAATCATATCGACAGCCTATTGGCGAGGCATTTGTCTTCGTGGACGACATTTCGCGCCCGCATCGTTCACATCTTGTGAATGATTTCCTTCAGGATAACGATATCGCTCGACTAGAGTGGCCAGCACATGAAACCTATCGGACATGCCTGGAATAGACTGAAAAAGGCTGTTTATGAACGTGACCCACCAACCACTCTGAGGGATGTACGCCGAATCGCCGTTGAGGAGTGGGACAATCTGGAAGAACAGTGCCTTGATGAACTTGGGGATAGTGTGCCTCGAAGAATACAGGCATGCATCAATGCAAGAGGACGTGCTAGTGGGTATTAGAGGTACCAGTGTGCTCAGCAATCTGGACCACCATCTGTGAACATCTCGCTGTATGGTCGTACAACATTAAATGTGTGGTCTTCATGAGCAATAAAAAGGGCAGAAATGATGTTTATATTGATCTCTATTCTAATTTTCTGTACAGGTTTCGGAACTCTTGGAACTGAGGTGATGTAAAATTTTCTTTGATGTGTGTACTTTGGTGCAAAATGATGGCATTCTTCAATACTGAATGCAACGAAAAGAGAAAAATAGTTCTCAAGAAGCAAAGGGCAATTGGAAGAATAATGAAAGCAGCGGAAAACCATGCAAACCTTTCTGTAAGGACCTAAAAATCTTAAAGCTTCCCTGCATTTGTATACTTGAAGCGGTTATCCATGTCAAAAAAAGTATATTAATAAAAGAAAACCTTTTTCTTCCATACAAAATTGTTCATAATTACAATACTAGATGAGATAGTGACGTACATGTTAGTCATTGCAACGCGACATTACGCCGAAAATATGTGTAGCATGCAGAAACAAAACGTAACTACAGATTACCAAGACATACAAAATCTCTTCCAGAATTACAAAACATTAACAAGTCTGTGACAGGCTACCTACTACGTAATTGCTACTATTCAATCTCATAGTATCTCATGTATGAAAAAACTGCAATTCAAACTTTTGATTAAATACGGTATATTTACAACTTATTTCTACAGTCACATTTGTAATTATTCACTGTATGCATCCAGTTCATTATAAAGATTTAAATGTTTAAAACCAACAGCTACAAATGCTTTCTGTACAGTATCTTGTGTATAATATATTTACTGAAAAGAGCTTTATATGGACAAAGAAAAAATTAAAAATTTGCTACTTTTAGCCTTACTGGATTCCTTATCAACTGTTTTGTAATTCAGTTTACGTGCTATATCTGCTTCAGTCGATAAAACTGAGAAGCTGAAAAGTCTCTGATCTGTTATATATTGCAGGAGCTGTTTCACATGGTTAATGAAGTTAGTTACATTTGGGATCGTTATTTGCAATGCTTCATATATTTCGTAAATTTGGAAATCAAAGCTTTCACCCACTCGCAGGACTCTGTGTAAATCTTGACGCTTTTTTATATACGATCGTTTGAAATAACTTCTAACTTACTTGGATCACGAAGAAAACTAAAATTCTCAATGTTGTTCTAAAGATATAAATCTTGAATCTACATTGCTCAGTATGGAACCAATCATGGTGCAAAAAAATCTATTTTGTATCGGCTTTTTGGAGGCTGTTTAGATTCATCACTGCTTTCATATTCGAATATCCTTATCTTTTTGGCTAACGTTTTGTTGTTAAAATTTTTTGGCGGAGCATACCTGCTTTTCTCAATAAACTGACGTCATTCAAGCATTGCTCGAACGCAGTTTGTCGATATTCTTCGATACAATCGCAAAAAGTAAGCAAATGTTCAAGATAAATACTGACATAGACTTTGCACAGATTGCCGTAATTTGCTTATAACATTAACATGCGGTAATATCTCACACCATAGGTCCAACGATGTAATGAATTCTAAGGTAAGTAGTTCGTTCAAAAGTGAATCACAGTCAATGAGCGTTTCTTCCGTGTAATTTTTTAAGCTTTTAATGCATTCAACGACATCATCAGACTGCAGTAGTATGGGCTTCACTGGTTCGATTCTGCTTTCCCACCCTGCGTCTGCTAAAGGTCTGATAGCAAGCTTTAATTTGCTTGATTCGAAAACAGCAAATACATATTCTTAAGCCGCAGGAAAAATATTTTTTAGTTTTATTCAGAATAAGCCGCACCAACAGATTCCAACTACAACACCAGCATGGTGTAAAAAATGCCCTGGGATTTATATTTAATATTCGTGTTTTAACTCGAAGATTTATATCCGCCATATTAGCTCCACTGTTGTACCCTTGGGCCCGACAGTTCTGACAATCTACTCCATTTTTTTTTTCAGCTCTTCCAGCATTATATTCGTAAGATATTCTCCAGACATCTCAGGGATTGATGCAATTCGGTAAAGATATATTCTATTGGGCCGGTTGATATATTACAAAATCTTAAGATAATTGACATATGTTCACCTCGACTACTGTCTCTAGTGCAGTCGAACAAAATAGAATAATATTTTGCCTCTATTACCGTATGAATCACTTAATCAGTAACTGTTTTTGACATCGATAGGAGCAATTATTTCTGAGTATCGTGGCTTCGGTAATGGTATGTAAGGTGCATGTCATTGTGTTTCATGAGTTCTCGTAATGTAGGATCATAATTAGGTATCAATTTTAACAAGTTTAAGAAATTAGCAGAATTCTCACTGTCGCCGCCCATATTGAAAGATTCTCTGTGACGTCTAAATGCCATATTATGAGAGGAGGCTAAGAAACTAATGATATCAATTAATCCCTGAAATAACCCGTTCCAAGGTTTGTGGGATTCAGGAATTAGCCTTTCGTTTTCTTGGTCTAGTGTTTACCAAAGAACATACGGCATTCACTTTCCAAAGGATGACATTAAGGAATGGAATACAGTATGAGTATTCTCATGCCTTTGTACAATACAAGGCTACTTAGGTGTTCAGTCTCAGCACCCTCTTTGTACCATTTGAATTTGTGAATTGCGGAATAGTCTGCATGCAAAATGGAAAACTTTATTTTGAGAATCTGAATAAACCAACAAGTGACGATATGAACGTGGTATCAGTATCTGAAGATGGTATCAGATACCATTGGTGATCTTGCAGCTCTCGAAGAACAAAATTCAGACCATTAGCTGCTTACAAGGGTTGATAAATATCAATGGGGAAAGTTGAAAATCCGTGCCCCGACTGGGACTCGAACCGGGGATCTTAACCTTACATGGCACACACTTTATAGGACCGAGCCATCGGGGACACAGAGGATTCTGCGACTGCAGGGACTTATCTCTGGCAAGCTCTCCGTCAACTCCACATTTTCAGCTTACTGCCCACACACTACATTTGTAGTGCCCCTGCCCACTATACTCATTACTCACGGCAATCAACCTACCGATTCCCGCAAATGTTTGAGCACGCGATTGCATCGGCACCGAAAGAACAGATACCATCTTCATACAGATAAAGCTTACCGGCCAATGATCTTCAGTGAGGATGCACTGACATTGCTCGAGCTCTTACGGGAATCGGTAGATTACATTTGTAGTGCCCCTATCCACTATACTCAGTACACGCGGCATTTAGTGTGTGGACAGTAAGCTGGAAATGTGGGTCTCACGGGGAGCGTGCTAGAGATAAGTCCCTGCAGTCGCACTGTCCCCTGTGTCCTCGATGGCTCAGTCGGACAGAGCGTCTGCCATGTTAGCAAAAGATCACGGGTTCGAGTGCCGGTCTGGGCACACATTTTCAACTGTCCCTGTTGATATTTATCAACGTCTGTAAGCAGCAAATGGTCTGGATTTCACTGTAATTCAACCAGTGACGATGTTGAGTTTCACAGTTTTTTAATTTTCTTGTAAAATGGCAATAGAAAAGTGCCTACGATCATCGTCTTTGGGAACATCTTCATCACTGTTATTTAAATACTGTATAGGGCCATTTTGAATAATATTAGGACGCCGAGAATCCAGTACGGTAAACGTACATATTCCTGGGTCCGAAATAACAAATGGTTCTTTAATTCCATTGACATCCCTGTTAACTGGCAGAAAACACAGTTCTTCATGAGTTCCACTGTCAGATTCTGATAAGCTAGAGTTTGATTCTACGTGTATTTCTCATTTTTGTGGTTCCTTACTCTGTTCACCTGGAGTACTTCCCAAATTCAACAAAGTATCGAACGTGACTATTTCCTTTTTGGAAATCACAGCAATAGATTCAGACTTTTTGGGAAACTTCATTGTACCTGCACTTAAAACGTGAGTCGACAGAGCTCTATCAACTTCTCTTTTTCTTTTTGCAGAACCAGATTCCCATTTTCTCGCGACATCTCTGTCTCTTTTGGAGCCTCCTGACATGTTAAAGATACGAAGGTCATATGAAGTATCTGTGACCTGTAAAGAATAAAATTTTTACTTCTTTGTATAAGTATTTACGGTCTGTCGACGTAGCTGTGTCGCATGAGGTTGTGGTTAAGAGGAAATGAAAGTTAATCGCTGGATGGTGATGGAGAGTGAGCGGCTGTGGGTGTTTCTCTTAATCCTACATGGCTACCCATATCTACCAACTCGGCCATCACGTATCCATCAGCTGTTATGGTAGAAGTGGCACACGGAAATAACATTTCGTGAAATTGACTATGACGGAGTTTGATGTACAAACGTGATATTAATTTGTAGTAAATAATTTTACCCCGATGCTTTACAAGTGCTACTGGGCACGCATACGCCGAGCAGCTACATACCACATTTCAATTGTTTTTATGCAACTTCTGGCAGCAATGGAAAACATGGCGTTAGAATCACGAAGACTACCGACTGTAGCGGTATAATTATGTCGAGCACACATCGGGAGCAAAGCGATACAGCTACGCTGGCAGACTGCGGACATAAGTGATGTGTAGTAGTTTTTATAAAGTGTGCAATGAATTAATAAGATTAAAATGGAGTCGAGTAATGTAATGGATGAATAACAGTCGGGTTTCAGTTACAGTAAAAGTATTTGTGTTGGGTGACACACTGCAAAGTTTTTATTTATTTATTTTTTCTTTATTGTGATTTCATTCCCCTGCCCCATATGGGCAGGGGAGGGCTGTCAGGGGCACAATCCGCCGCTCTTCAGCCGAGTGACATGAACTTAAAATAAAAATAAAATGGTACATACAGAAGGCGATAAACGGGAACTTAAAACAGTCTATATTTTCCACCTCCATTTTCTCTCATTATTCTAACACGGAGACGTTCATGGAGGACAGTTAAAAAGATAGCAGAAAGTTAAAAACTCAGACAACACACTGAATGGATATGCACACGTTAAAAGTCGGCCACAGTAGTAAAAACACTTTGTGCTCCAAGTGGGTTTTAAGAATCGCCAACTGTGTATTTTAAGTGTGTTGTTCCAAACGACGAAGAATAAAACTGCCAGGAGGGACCTGCCGAGGGAAAGGGCAGAGAGGATGGAAAAGGAGGGGAGAGCAAGGGGCAGCAGAGGAAGCAGCGGGATGAAGAGAGGAGGGGCATCAGTGGGTACACGAAGAGGCAGGAGACGCGTGGGGCAGGACACGAAGAGGGAAGACAGGGCAGGAGGTAGTGCAGACACACTGAAAGGAGGCACAAGAGATGGAGGGGGAAGCCGCTCAGAAGGAGAGAGGGGAAGGAGAGGGAGCCCTTAGGAAAAGGCAGGAAGATGGGGTTAGAGTTGGAAGGAAGGGTAGATGTCAGGGCGAAGCTCATCATGCGGGAGGGGTAGATGGTGGAAGTTGCATTGGGAAAGGAGATGAAGGGTGTGGAGATGGAGTGAGGGTGGGAGTCAACGGTAAAGGCACGGCAACTGGTTGGGGGTGGAGAGGAAGGAAGACACCAGGGGGTGAGGGGGATCAAGGCGGCGGCGGACAATATATGGTGTGCGGATGTGTTCAGGGAAGAGGAGAACGTGGGGGAAGGGGATGAGGTCGTAGAGGATGCGCGTGGGGGACTGAAGGCGGATGCAGAAGGCGAGGCGGAGCGCATGGCGTTCGGGGATTTAGAGGGCTTTATAGAACCGGGGAGGGGCAGATACCCAAGCTACGCTGGCATAACAGAGGATGGGGTGGATCAAGGATTTGTAGGTGTGAAGGATGGTGGAAGGATGCAGACCCCACGTCCGGCTGGACAGGAGTTTCAGGAGGCGGTGGCGGTTGTGAACTTTGTTTTGGATGGTAAGGAGACACACTGAAAAGCGTCCTACACTCACTAAATCTGGCTAAAAACACAATATTTGCGTGGGTTTATTCAATTTATTGGTGGCAAGGATACCATAAAACCTAACACGATTATGTTGTGGAGTAAAGAGTGTGAATTACGGCACAAATCATGTAAATATATCTTGGCTCCTTGGCCTCTTGGCACGGAGGATGCTGGGAATTTGTCGGTAACAGTCGAACGTCGTCGTTTTCGGAACACATGCCAACCCACACGATCTGCTGAGAGGGTGCTGCATTGTTACTAATGTGTTGTAACATACCGTGACTGACACAGATCGTGAATTAAGATACGTCTATAAATTCTGATGCCTCGTAGGGGGTCATGCAGATTGATAAGCAGAAAATAATTCAGAACGTGAATGGATGGTGCGCTGAAGAGATAACTAAATGAGTTATTGCGTCTGATGGAGCGAACTGTGCAGCGTGCAGCCAGGTACATGAGTCATAGCTGCACAATTATAAAAAATTATTCGGCAGTACGGCCATAATAACGTTGGACTGCTTACTGGGATTCCTTGGTACCACCGTACATCATTGATACCGTAGGTGCAGATTGGTAGGAGGTGGGCCCATCAGTGGGTTACCAACTCTGGCCGACAAACCATCCCCTCTGACCCCTAACCTCAATTGCCTTCTTTCACTCCTTTTACTCCGCAAAATATTAGTAAAAGGTTCTGTCGTCTCCATGTCCCCAGCAAAATGAAAAAGGAACCTCACGAAACTGAGAGTGTTAGATGATGGCAAACGTCCACTTTTGGGGGGGCCTTACTTACCTATGTCCTGCGCTCACATGTCATCACTCGTCTTTCGGTATACACGTGTAATAAACAAACATGAGAACGAAAAGATAGAATCCAGCATGGTAAATCGAAAGCATCGAAAAAGTAAGATATAAAAACAATATATTGCAAAATTAAGTTGAAAGATAACTTGCTTGGACTATTTAATGGATTGGATATGTTGGCAAAATTTTGTGTGCTAACAACATTTATTTTCCCAAACAAGATATAATTTATACTAAAACAAGTTATGGACTGAGTTTCCTGAACAACTACCAGATGATTAGATACTCCGGTGGGTGGATCCTGGTTGGCAAAGATAGTTTTACTTGGTGATAAGTGAGCCACGTACTCTGCCTCTAAAAGTGTGGATAACGCATGCTGAATTGATGTGACGCTGAGCAGACATTGACTGAACAAATCTATTGAAGTTTCACTACATAGCTGCAGCTGAGAACAAGTGGCGATTGAGATCTCTACGCCCTGACAACGCTGGAGCGGCAGTGCGTTACCCTGTTTACATGCCACAGCTTTGGCCTGGATTTCTGGTCTAAGTCCAGCACGCCAGTGCTTCACGACTCTCCAGAAAAAAATTCAGGAACGACACTGCCTCCACCCTGTCTTGAGCCAATTACAGGGCTCTAGAAGCGCTAAATTTCCCCTCCCACACGAGAGCACAAACTTATGTCCAACTAGGGCAAGAGTTAAGAAACTTGCATCTCTAAAGAGATGATTTTCCCCAAAGTCGTGTTGCTTCCCGCAGCAACAAGCAGACAGACACACCTCATAGATATTTTATTACATCTCATAGCTAGGACTAACAAGCTTCAAGGCACAGGCAATTAAAGTTCTGTCTCTAAGTATTTCTCAGATCTTGGAGTTTTCTTATACAATAGAGGCGGCCGAGGGTAGTGGTTCACTGGCCTACTTCCACTATTTGCGAACACAAAAACATGTGAATTTTTCCTACACATGGTTCAGCACACAATTCCCAGTTTACGACTCCACTGGGTAGACACTTTCCTTGAGACTGTTGCCTCTGGTCAAGCTTCTGCTGGCGCCGCAGCAGGTATCACAGCGTTGTTCTGCTTGAGCCCTGTCTCGATGAGGGCCTGCTCTGTCTTGCAGGACAGGCCCACAGCCATAGAGGGCAGACTAAAGTAGTTGGTGGCGTTCCCATCCCTCAGTAAAACTCCCATAAAACCGTCTCTATGAGCTAAGAACCATACCCCACCAGGCTTCATCAGCATCTGTTCAGGCCATTAACTTTCTGGAATCTTGCTCAAGGTACGTCAGGTTGTAATAAAATTTCTAATAATTTTCCATGCATGAAAAATATGTGAGAGAGTAACTTGACTTCCCTCACTGACCCCTCTCTGCCATTGATTTCTGCACGGGTAGTGTCTCACTTCGATATTGTTTAGAGTGACACAAACCAGAGAAAATCATTAAAAATAGTAGGAGAACCTCATCGTGATAACCGATATATGTGGGGAAAAAAGTAACTTTGCCAATCAGGATTGCCCATCGCTAAAATACATCCTAGCTAGACTTTTCACTCATTCCAGGTGTCATTCACTCACATGAAGCTGCAGGCCAGCAAAAATACATGTAAACATTGCCTAATAAATGCAGTAATGCTGCTACCTGCGCACTGCTGACACACTGCTTGAGAAGTATGAACCACGTAGACCCACCGCCAAGCAATCTTGTATTTTAATAACAGTTAAAATTTTGTGTCGATTTGTTTGTGCTCTCTATAGATTAATTCAGACTCTTTTGCACGACAGTTTTTAGCATGGATAGCGACTGAAACTGCTGTGTTCGGATGCAGGCTGAGTTGGCATCACTTCGCTTCCAGCTTCAGGCACTGTTGGCTTCGGTCACACAGCTTGAGGCTGTTGCCAATGGGCATCACTGTGGGGGTCCGGATGGGGTTTTGTTGGGGACGGCCAGCTCGTCCCACGCATCCCCCGATCGGACTAAGACTGTGGCTGCCCGGGATACTGCCCACATTGAGGCTGATCCCTCACCTGTGGTGTAGTGGGAGGTCGTCTCGAGGTGTGGCAGGGGGCGAAAGACATTCCGGAGGGCTGAATGGAAGGCCTCTCCAGTTTGTCTGACGAACCGGTTTCAGGCTCTGTCTCCGGCTGATACTGATGTTTGGCCAGAGATGGCTACTTGTCCTGTTACAGAGGTTGCCCTCAGTCTGCAGGATCCGGGCAGTCGCAGAGGGTGGGCTTGCTGGTAGTTGGGAGCTCCAATGTCAGGTGTGTAATGTGGCCCCTTAGGGATATGGCAGCAAGAGAGGGGAAGAAAACCAATGTGCACTCCGTGTGCATACTGGGGGCATTAATTCCAGATGTGGAAAGGGTCCTTCCAGTTGCCATGAAGGGTACAGGATGACACCCATCTGCAAGTGGTCTCTCATGTCGGCACCAATGATGTGTGTCGCTATGGATCGGAGGAAATCCTCTCTGGCTTCCAGCGGCTATCTGATTTGGTGAAGACTGCCAGTCTCGCTAGCAGGATGAAAGCAGAGCTCACCATCTGCAGCATCGTCGACAGGACTGACTGCGGACCTTTAATTCAGACCCTCCACTCGGCTCTGTATCAGAGGCTGAGACGGTTCTGCGACCATGTGGGCAGCAGATTCCTCGACTTGCGCCATAGGGTGGTCGGGTTTCGGGTTCCGATGGATAGGTCAGGAGTCCACTACACGCAGCAAGCGGCTACGTGGGTAGCAGGGATTGTGTGGCGTGGGCTGGGCGGTTTTTTAGGTTAGATGGCCTTGGGCAAGTACAGAAAGGGCAACAGCCTCAACGGGTGCGGGGCAAAGTCAGGAAAAGCGGGGACCAAGCAGCAATCGGTATTGTAATTGTAAACTGTCGAAGCTGAGTTGGTAAAGTACCGGAACTTCAAGCGCTGATAGAAAGCACCGAAGCTGAAATCGTTATAGGTACGGAAAGCTGGCTGAAGCCAGAGATAAATTCAGCCGAAATTTTTACAAAGGCACAGACGGTGTTTAGAAAGGATAGATTGCATGCAACTGGTGGTGGCGTGTTTGTCGCTGTTAGTAGTAGTTTATCCTGTAGTGAAGTTGAAGTGAAATATTATGGGTGGAGGTTACACTCAACAACCAAACTAGGTTAATAATTTGCTCCTTTTACCGATCTCCCGACTCAGCAGCATTAGTGGCAGAAAAAACTATGTGCAATGTATTCCAAATTTTCTCTCAAATTTTCTCAGCGTATTATAGTCTTAGGTGGAGATTTCAATTTACCAGATATAGATTGGCACACTCAAATGTTTAGGATGGGTGGTAGGGACAGGGCATCGAGTGACATTATACTGAGTACACTATCCGAAAATGACCTCGAGCAAATAAACAGAGAACCGACTCATGGAGATAACATCTTGAAAAGTTCGGGTCTGTTTGTTATCAGTAGGTCCGAGTCTGTATGTGGAGAACAGGGAATCAGTGATCATAAGGCCATTGCAGCATCCCTCAATATGGAAGTTAATAGGAATATAAAAAAAGGAGGAAGGTTTATCTGTTTAGCAAGAGTAATAGAAGGCAGATTTCAGACTACCTAACAGATCAAAACGAAAATTTCTGTTCCGACACTGACAATGTTGAGTGTTTATGGAAAAAGTTTAAGGCAATTGTAAAATGCGTTTTAGACAGGTACGTGCCGAGTAAAACTGTGAGGGACGGGAAAAACCCACCGTGGTTCAACAACAAAGTTAGGAAACTAAACTTG
>NW_026063036.1:0-48306 GCF_023897955.1 Schistocerca gregaria | reverse complement strand
CACTACCGCTGGGTCTGGACCACATGGGGATGCGGGAGATCACCGCAGCTCCGACACCGGGGATGCACCCTTGCCTCCGTCTGCCTCTCGAGCTCCAGTGGTGTCAACGTCCCTGGGCGACTGGGCGCAGGAGATGGAGTTGCAGGATGCGTTTCAGGACCACGACGATGCACCGTAGCCGATGGCAGCGTCTACGCGGCCGGCGACAGACGCCTAGGGCGGCATGAGCACCTCTTGTCGCTGCCTAGCACTTCGCAAGACCGGCGCTCCACGTCGCGACTACTGCCCTCCTGTCATACCATGGTCACCTCCCGAGACTTGATGGACCAGGCATACCGCCTCGCCACGATCAACGTTAATGGCATTACATCTGATGTCAAGACCCGTATGCTGAAGGATACGTTACGCGCTGCGGATCTGGACGTTGTTTTCCTTCAAGAAGTCCGATCAGGACTCTGTCTCGATGCCTACGGATATGACGCCTGCACTATGCCTGCAGATGTGGGCGGCGGAGGTACGGCGATTCTACTGCGGGAAGGGATAATGGCCACTGATGTCTCCTATTTACCGTCGGCCCGGGGGGTCGCACTCACGATTGGTACAGTACGTCTGGTGAACTTATATGCTCCTTCAGGCACCGGCAAAAGGAGAGAACGGCGCACCTTTTTCGCTGAAGATACAGCCCCGCTCTTCCAGGGCAATACCGACCACTTCGTAGTAGGCGGCGATTTTAATTGTGTGCTCCGCCCATCCGACCAGGAGCCACACTATACCACCTGCCCGGCACTCCAGGCACTTGTACAGGACTTGGCCTTGTTGGACACCTGGATCATCCAACACGGCGACCGTCGAGCACACACCTACTTTACTAGTCACTCCGCGAGCCGTTTGGATCGAGTCTACGTCACCCGCGGCCTACGATCGGCCGTTGTCGACGCTGAGATGTGGCCGGCAGCGTTCACGGATCACCTCGCATATGTGTGTACTCTCACCCTTCCCCGCCAGCGCGTCCGCCGTAGTAGGGGTCCGTGGCGCCTCAATGTGGCCCTTCTTGATGAGATAAATTGCAGACGCGCAGTCGAGTCCACATGGAGCAATTGCCACCGGCGTTTACCCGCCTACCGTTCTGTACTTCAATGGTGGTTACGGTGTGCAAAACCGGCACTGTGCCGAACATTAGTCAGCTATGGACGCGACCGATCGCGCTGGTATACTGCGACTACTGATTTTTACTATACTGCGCTCCGCGAACTGGCTGTACAACCGCCGTCGCCAGAGCGACAATCAGCAGTACAACGCGTCAAGGCACAATTGCTTCGTATCAACGCCGTACGTCTTGCGGGTGTGCGGGTGTGAGCGAGGACGACTGATGATGTTCGTGGTGAACGACCTTCCCTCCACCATATTATTCAAGAACGCAGAAGACGCAAGAGGCAGCTCATTACCGAGGTTGAGACGGAGGATGGGCGACGCGTTGACGCACAAATGGATATCGTCCGAGCGTTCACACAGTCATATAAACTTCTTTACGAGAGGGAGTCCCACATGAATGTAGGGGTCAGGGAAGTCCTATCTGACCTACCAGTCTCTCGGAACCTACAAGATGATGCTACGCTCTTGTCGGCGGTGACTTTAGAAGAACTGCGAGAGGCTCTGTTGCGTGGCTCTCCCAACAAAACGCCTGGCCCTGACGGCCTCCCCCTTGAATTTTACAAGCGGTTCTTTGATCTCATGGGCCCAATGTGGATCAGGATGTACAGTGAACTCCTGGACGCCGATTTTCAGGTACCATCTGACTTTACTGAGGGTCTCTTGATCCCTGTGCCCAAACCCGGCGGAGGCCGTCACCCTCTTGATTTTCGCCCGTTGACAATGCTAGACACTCACTATAAGCTGTTGACACGCATGCTCCGTGAGAGGCTCAAACCTACGGTAATGGCGGCCATTCACACTGTTCCAACCTGCATCGAGGGCGACACTAATGTGTTTACGACTTTAAGCACCTATAGAGACGTGGTGGCGCTCATGCAAACTTGCCGCCTCCAAGGCGCTCTTGTTGCGCTGGACTTCGACCATGCTTTCGACCGCGTTAACCATGGTTTCCTGTGTGCTGTTATGAAACACATCGGTGTCCCGCGTCTGACGACGTCTGTTGTGCTTCGATTGATCCATGGAGCCGTCACGAGGATTATGATCAACGGCTGTCGGTCCGCCCCCGTCCGTGTCAACAGGTCCGTCCGGCAGGGTTGTCCTCTTTCTGCCATGCTCTTCGCCGTTGCCCTCGAACCACCTCTTCACGGACTACGGCGACGCTTAGAAGGACTTACCCTCCGTTCCGTAACCTTTCGATGTGGTGCATACGCCGACGATGTGATGTTCTTAGCACGGTCTGGTGACGAACTACACACGGCGTTTTCCTGGCTCCACCAGTATGGGGCGGTGGCAGGCAGTGTGCTCAACCTTCGGAAATCACGCTACATGGAGGTAGGACGCGGAATGCCTGCAGGTCTGGCCGTACCTCTGACAAAGGTCCCGATGCTCAAGTGTTTAGGGATATCACTCCATCGACAAATACAACGCACGGCGGCCTTTACGTATCGTATGGTCTTACGACGACTCCGTTTAGAGGCTCGTCTCAATAAATTCAGATCATTGAACATTTTGCAACGCGCCCAATACGTCAATGTGTACATGGCTTCTCACCTTAACCATTACGCCCATGTACTGCCGATAACGGACACGATGGCTTCCAGGATACAGGCAGTGTTTGGACACGTGGTGAACGATGGTGCTATTTTCAAGATCCGTTTTGTTACGCTTACTTTACCCTTCGACAAAGGCGGTGTTGGACTCACTCACGTCAAGCACAGAGCGCTGGCACTGTATCTCCGTTCCATGAGGCGACTCTGGCTTTCACCAACAGCCAGTCTCCCCGGCCTACTGATTGAACAAGTGGCCCCACGTACGCTGTACCCACCGGTACCAGTTGGACATTTATCGCCCTCGCTGTCACATATTAGAACGTTTTTCGTAGAGCATAGCTATGTGTTGCGGGTTATATCGGAGACACGGAATCCGACAGCGAAGACTTATTATAGTGCTCTCCAGCACTGGACTCCGGATAACGACATTGTACGGCGCCACCCTACGGTCGACTGGCCACGGGTATGGCGAGCCATCCACGCGCCGTTCCTGTCTACTTTCGTGCGGTCGACGTGGTATGTGGTCGTTAACGAGAAACTTCCAACCCGACAACGGCTGCATGCCATTCACCTAATTGACGACCCTGTGTGCCCCCGTTGCACGACGTTAGACACGGACGAACATAGACTGAACTGTGGCCCCGCGCGTGAGTGCTGGAAACTGATCCGCCAGATCCTGGCTTTCCTGCTCCGCCGCCCCTACGTTTCGATTTTACCCCAAGAACTGTTTCATCCCGACGCTGTCTATTTCCCTATGACCCGAATGAATGCGGTTAATTGGGTACGAGGAATGGCGATACACTACATATACCGCGATGGAGACAAAGACCTCCTCGATTTATGGTACTACATGATCGACGAGTTTCTGGTCTTAACGAACAGACAGGATTACCGGAACCTTTTTGCGAACTATTTGGGTTCGTCATTCATGGACCCACCACCCAGCTGGGGTGTGCCGGGTGTGAGAAGACATTAACTTGTAGATGTGATCTTTCCACGATTCCCCTATGGTAACAGAAACAGTCTCTGACTGTGTGCAGCGGCCCCGGGCGCTCCAACGATTGGTGGCTGGTGATGTCCAATGTAATGACGACCACCCGTTCCGGGCCGCCCGCCTAGCAATGTGACCGCGGCGAGCAAGATGGCCCCTTTTAGTTCACTTTATTGGCAACATTTTGCGCATGGCTGCCTTGTTTTTTTATGCATTCTCAACAAAAAAAGAAAGACTCGTTAAAGCAACGATTTGCTATAAGCGGGAAGTCCGAGTTTGAAGATAGGTCTGGTACAAACTTCCATATGTCATTATTAGTTAGTAGATTTATACCTATTACAGCTGATGTGGAGGAATTCGCCTTCAGCTAATTAATTTCGAATTATTTCGTACAGCTGTGTATAGCTAAATGTAAAAAAAAAAAACAAGTTTGGTAGAGCACAAAAAAAAATTGGTCTAAGGCGCCAGATTTAAGCACTGGTTCCCGAACGGGAGCGTGGGTTCGAACCCCAATTAAATAAAAAACATAAAAAAAGTCGTAGGGCTTGAAACTCTTAATCCCAGGGTCGTGGGTTCGAGTCCCACGCTGGGCGGAACGGAATTTTGTTCCGCTGCAGATGTAAATTACCGTTTTTCTGATTAACGAGATGTAATGGAAATAGCAACTTTAAACTTTGCCTACGTCTCTGTCAGTCGCAAGAAAACTGTATTTGAAGGAGAAACGTGATTTTGTAGACATGTATGAAAGACATGTTCTGAAATGCAAGTGTTGTTGTTTGGAGAGCAATGCGGTTATGTGGCAGATGTGTAGCCAAGCAGTAATGGGTCGCCATAGCTGCAAATATTAGCCGGTAATATGAAGTGTTGTCAGCTGAAGTCTGATGATGCACACGACCGTAAGGAGGAAGTATGCAAGAGTACCACTAGGCAGCGCCTCTTTAGCTTAGTGTTAGAGCACTGGTGTAGTAAACCAGGGGTCGTAACTTGCATCCTCACAGGAGGAAGACGTATTTTGGAAATCAGTTGTGCTTCGTGGCCGTATAGCAAACAGTATCTGTTATGACGAACAATTAGCGACAGGCGTTTTATTAAGAATTACTCTCAGATGTGATTAAGGCGAATGGCGCAGATAAAGCATTTGCGAAAGCGGTACAGCATAAGGTCGGACGAGGCAGTCTGAATTACATTTTATAGATGTATTTCTCACATATCTCAGAGCCTGTCGTCGTCGTCGTCGTCGTCGTCGTCGTCGTCGTCGTCGTCGTCGCCGTCGTCGCTTCTGCAGAAGTAGCAAATGGCCATCGTACCAAATGCGGCGTGGGAAGCCCTGCCTTCGATTCCGAATGCACAAAGTGTGTGGTCTTGTTTCTCAGTCTATATTTCGTCGGTCTCGCAAGAGGTTGAATGTAACGAATGGGTGGGAAAGAGCAAGGGGCAGCGTTGTGTAGAACGAAAACACAATTCCTAAGGTGTGTGAGCGATTCGAGATGAGTCGTATACAAGTTATAGTTGGTCCATGTGGCCTAATGGATCAGGCGTCGGAATTCGGATCTGCAGATTACAGGTTCGAATGCTGTCACGCTTGTTTCTTTTTCCAGCTCTGAAAAAGAAACATACCGTTTTAATGTAGCAATTGAGCAGTACGAAACCGTCTGAATGTTGCTGTTGACCATTATTTGCTTGGAGATGCTCTTGAGCTTGAAACACACACAACAAGACCGGTGTTAACTAGCGAAATGATCAGCAGATTGCCGTCACCGCGAGTTTTGACTGGCACTTGCACATCTAAAACAACGTCGGAAACTAACTCGTTCGGCTTTTGAGTCACATCAAGTATGTGTTTTAATTTTGACGCCACTAGCTCTGCATGTTATCATGCAATTCCTTTTCCTCACAGAAATGATTATGAAATAAAAGTGAAGTACGTGACGAGAGTGACGTTAGGAAAACATTAATCCACATGGAGAAATTCTGTATGGTACGACCCAACACAAACGAGTACTGTGTGACGTGCTACCCGGCAGGTATTCACCGAGGTAGCCGGCTAGCTCAGTCGGTATAGCATAAAACTCTTAATCCCAGGGTCGTGGGTTCGAGTCCCACGCTGGGCGCAACGTAATTTTGTTCCGCTGCAGATGTAAATTACCGTTTTTCTGATTAACGAGATGTAATGGAAATAGCAACTTTAAACTTTGCCTACGTCTCTGTCAGTCGCAAGGAAACTTTATTTGAAGGTGATTTTGTAGACATGTGTGAAAGACATGTTCTGAAATGCAAGTGTTGTTGTTTGGAGAGCACATCGGTTACGTGTCAGATGAGTAGCCAAGCAGTAATGGGTCGCCATAGCTGCAAATATTAGCCGGTAATATGAAGTGTTGTCAGCTGAAGTCTGATGATGCAGACGACCGTAAGGCCGAAGTACGCAAGAGCACCACTAGCCAGCGCCTCTTTAGCTTAGTGGTAGAGCACTGGTGTAGTAAACCAGGGGTCGTAAGTTGCATCCTCACAGGAGGAAGACGTATTTTGGAAATCAGTTGTGCTTCGTGGCCGTATAGCAAGCAGTATCTGTGATGACGAACAATTAGCGACAGGCGTTTTATTAAGAATTACTCTCAGATGTGATTAAGGCGAATGGCGCAGATAAAGCATTTGCCAAAGCAGTACAGCATAAGATGGGACGAGGCAGTCTGAATTACATTTTACGTATGTATTTCTCAAATATCTCAGAGCCTCTCGCGGTCGTCGTTGTCGTCGTCGTCGTCGTCGTCGTCGTCGTCGTCGCCGCCGCCGCTTCTGCAGAAGTAGCAAATGGCCATCATAGTAAATGCGGCGAGGGACGCCCTGCCTTCGATTCCGAATGCACAAAGTGTGTGGTCTTGTTTCCCAGTCTATATTTGGTCGGTCTCGTAAGAGGTTGAATGTAACGAATGGGTGGGAAAGAGCAAGGGGCAGCGTCTTTGTAGAACGAAAACAAAATTCCTAAGGTGTGTGAGCGTTTCGAGATGAGTCGTATACAAGTTATAGTTGGTCGTCAGTGACTGTGTGGCCTAATGGATCAGGCGTCGGACTTCGGATCTGAATATTACAGTTTCGAATGCTGTCACGCTCGTTTTTTTCCAGTTATGAAAAAGAAACATACCGTTTTAATGTAGCAATTGAGCAGTACGAAACCGTGTGAATGTTTCTGTTGACCATTGTTTGCTTGGAGATGCTCTTGAGCTTGAAACACACACAACAACACCGGGATTTAACGAGCGAAATGATCAGCAGAGTGCCGTCACCGCGAGTTTTGACTGGCACTTGCACATCTAAAACAACGTCGGAAAGTAACTCGTTCGGCTTTTGAGTCACATCAAGTATGTGTTTTAATGTTGACGCCACTAGCTCTGCATGTTGTCATGCAATTCCTTTATCTCTCAGAAATTATTATGAAATAAAGGTGAAGTACGTGACGAGAGTGACGTTAGGAAAACATTAGGCAGCATGGAGAGATTCTGTATGGGACCACCCAACCCAAACGAGTACTGTGTGACGTGCTACCCGGCAGGTATTCACCGAGGCAGCCGGCTAGCTCAGTCGGTAGAGCTGGAAACTCTTAATACCAGGGTCGTGGGTTCGAGTCCCACGCTGGGCGTAACGGAATTTTGTTCCGCTGCAGATGTAAATTACCGTTTTTCTGATTAACGAGATGTAGTGGAAATAGCAACTTTAAACATTGCCTACGTCTCTGTCAGTCGCAAGGAAACTTTATTTGAAGGTGAAGGTGATTTTGTAGACATGTGTGAAAGACATGTTCTGAAATGCAAGTGTTGTTGTTTGGAGAGCACATCGGTTACGTGTCAGATGTGTAGCCAAGCAGTAATGGGTCGCCATAGCTGCAAATATTAGCAGGTAATATGAAGTGTTGTCAGCTGAAGTCTGATGATGCAGACGACCGTAAGGCCGAAGTACGCAAGAGCACCACTAGGCAACGCCTCTTTAGCTTAGTGGTAGAGCACTGGTGTAATAAACCAGGGGTCGTAAGTTGCATCCTCACAGGAGGAAGACGTATTTTGGAAATCAGTTGTGCTTCGTGGCCGTATAGCAAACAGTATCTGTGATGACGAACAATTAGCGACAGGCGTTTTATTAAGAATTACTCTCAGATGTGATTAAGGCGAATGGCGCAGATAAAGCATTTGCCAAAGCGGTACAGTGTAAGATGGGACGAGGCAGTCTGAATTACATTTATGGATGTATTTCTCACATATCTCAGAGCCTCTCGCGGTCGTCGTCGTCGTCGTCGTCGTCGTCGTCGTCGTCGTCGTCGTCGCCGCCGCTTCTGCAGAAGTAGCAAATGGCCATCGTAGCAAATGCGGCGAGGGACGCCCTGCCTTCGATTCCGAATGCACAAAGTGTGTGGTCTTGTTTCCCAGTCTATATTTGGTCGGTCTCGTAAGAGGTTGAATGTAACGAATGGGTGGGAAAGAGCAAGGGGCAGCGTCTGTGTAGAACGAAAACAAAATTCCTAAGGTGTGTGAGCGTTTCGAGATGAGTAGTAAACAAGTTATATTTGGTCGTCAGTGACTGTGTGGCCTAATGGATAAGAGCCGGTCTTCGGATCTGAAGATTACAGGTTCGAATGCTGTCACACTCGTGTTTTTCCAGTTCTGAAAAAGAAACAAACCGTTTTAATGTAGCAATTAAGCAGTACGAAACCGTCTGAATGTTGCTGTTGACCATTTTTTGCTTGGAGATGCTCTTGAGCAAGAAACACACACAACAAGACCGGTGTTAACTAGCGACATGGTCGACAGAGTTCCGACACCGCGAGTTTTGACTGGCACTTGCACTTCTAAAACAACGTCGGAAAGTAACTCGTTCGGCTTTTGAGTCACATAAAGTATGTGTGTTAATTTTGACGCCACTAGCTCTGCATGCTGTCATGCAATTTCTTTACCTCTCAGAAATGATTATGACATAAAAGTGAAGTACGTGACGAGTGTGACGTTAGGAAAACATTAGGCAGCATGGAGAGATTCTGTATGGGACCACCCAACCCAAACGAGTACTGTGTGCCGTGCTACCCGGCAGGTATTCACCGAGGTAGCCGGGTAGCTCAGGCGCTAGAGCGTCACACTCTTAACCCCAAGAACGTGGGTTCGAACCACACGCTGGGCGGAACGGAGTTTTGTTCCGCTGCAGATGTAAATTACCGTTTAACTGATTAACGAGATGTAATGGAAATAGCAACTTTAAACTTTGCCTACGTCTCTGTCAGTCGCAAGGAAACTGTATTTGAAGGTGAAGGTGATTTTGTAGACATGTGTGAAAGACATTTTCTGAAATGCAAGTGTTGTTGTTTGGAGAGCACATCGGTTACGTGTCAGATGTGTAGCCAAGCAGTAATGGGTCGCCATAGCTGCAAATATTAGGCGGTAATATGAAGTGTTGTCAGCTGAAGTCTGATGATGCAGACGACCGTAAGGACGAAGTACCCAAGTGTACATCTAGGCCGCGCCTCTTTAGCTCAGTGGTAGAGCACTGCTCTAATAAACCAGGCGTCGTAAGTTCCATCCTCACAGGAGAAACATGAATTTTGGAAATCAGTTGCGCGTCGTGGCCGTATAGCAAACAGTATCTGTGATGACGAACAATTAGCGACCGGCGTTTTTTTAAGAATTACTCTCAGATGTGATTAAGGCGAATGGGGCAGATAAAGCATTTGCCAAAGCGGTGCAGCATAAGGTGGGACGAGGCAGTCTGAATTACATTTTATAGATGTATTTCTCACATATCTTAGAGCCTCTCGCGGTCGTCGTCGTCGTCGTCGTCGTCGTCGTCGTCGTCGTCGTCGCCGCCGCTTCTGCAGAAGTAGCAAATGGCCATCGTAGCAAATGCGGCGAGGGACGCCCTGCCTTCGATTCCGAATGCAGAAAGTGAGTGGTCTTGTTTCTCAGTCTATATTTGGTCGGTCTCGTAAGAGGTTGAATGTAACGAATGGGTGGGAAAGAGCAAGGGGCAGCGGCTGTGTAGAACGAAAACACAAATCCTCAGGGGTGTGAGCGTTTCGAGATGAGTCGTATATATGTTATAGTTGGTCGTCAGTGACCGTGTGGCCTAATGGAACAGTCTGCCTGCAGCGGCCGTGGCGTGCGATTGTCTGTGCTCAGTGCTGTGGCTGGCTTGTTTACTTCTGCGGGGTAATTCGCTCGCTAGCAGCGGTTATTCTTGCGTGTGAGGAATGATGTTTATGAATCAGTGATGACACAAGCTATGAGGATAGATACTTTGAAGTTAACTTTCGATAATTCATTTGCTCGACCAACCTCTTTCGAAATCGAGGATTTCATCGAAGACGTGATGAAAATTGGAATCGATCAGATTGTTGGTATACATTTGTCGATTTTGTCTAGCATAGTTTATATCAAAATGAGAGATGCCGATTTTTGTGACAAAATAGTTGACTCCTTCAGTTCCGGTTTGAAGTTTAAGCATAGTGATGGCAATGTGGGTGTAGTTACTGTTTCCCACGCAGGGCTTGGACTTCGAACAATTCGCATTTTTGAACTACCCTTTGAGGTACCATCCGATCAGATAAATGTTGCGATATCGCCATATGGCAAAGTTTTGCGTAACTTTGCTGAACGTTGGTCTCCGGCTCATAAATATCCGGTGTTGAATGGCGTCAGGCAGCTTAAAGTAGACTTGCAACGACATATTCCGTCGTACGTCACGGTTTGTGGGTACCGTGCAGTCGTAATGTATGATGGCCAACCTAGGACATGTGCTAGATGTAACTCGACGGGACATGTGCGTGCGGAATGTTTACAGCGTCGTGTTGTTCAACTTCCAACCGGAGAGAGTGTTCGCCCTCCCGCAATGTCAACATTACCGGCATCGTACGTGTCGGTTGCTCGTGGTGAGCCGGCAATACAACCGATTCGTGATCCACCTGCCGGACCCAGTCTCGCAGTTAATGCAGCATCACTGGACACTCCAGTCACGTCCGGGATGGCTGTTTCTGAAACCCATGACACTAACAGGACCAGTGATATGTGGTAGACCAACCCATACATGGTGCTGAGTTAACGGAGGTGTCCCTGGCTCCTGCTACCATGTCCGAACAAGTGACTGAAACGATGCCGAACTCTGACGCAGTAATACGCGGTAATAGATCTCCGAAGAAAAATAAAAAACGGAGGATGGCTCATCAAGGTGCGGAAGATACAGCACCGAGCTTGCGGGGAAAGGCAAAATTAATCGGCCAGAATTTAAAAGAAGGACCAGCTGACGCTGTCGCCTCGACTTCGCGCTCACGTAACGCACCACGATCTGACAACACCGTGTCGGAGCCGCCCGCGACGTCCGACAGCAGACAAGATGAGATGCCGATTCAGAACACTGAGCCACCGGATACGAATCCACCGTTTCCTGAACCAGTAGGCACCCTTTCCTCTCCTAATTGGGCAGACGAGTGTGAAACGAATAAAGATGATGTAGAGATGCAGGAGGAGTCAACACCCGCGACTGGCTCCTTGCCCCCTCTCTCAGTAGTTGATGGAAGCAAAGTCCGCGTTGCCATGGCTACTCAAACGACCGAAACTGTCAGCGCCTCCAATTGACAGCTAGCTGACGTATCCTAACGTCTACTCCTTTCGTACGGAACATCAATGACCACCTTGCAGGCCTACAAGATCATGACTCTCAATATCAATAAGATACGTAGCGATTTGAATCTGAAAAACTTACAAGACTTGTTATACGCACCTGACATAGATATAGCAATGCTTCAGGAAGTGAGTGATATCGAGTTAGACCACATAGCCGGGTATAACGCCTTCATAAACCCTGGCAACGGTTTCGAACTTGGAACAGCATTACTCTTAAAGGAAGGGATCATTGCCAATTGTGAGGCAAAACTTGTGACCGGCAGAGGGATAGCAGTAACTGTCAATAACATCAGACTGATTAATATTTACGCACCTTCTGGGTCCAGTAATAGGCAACGCCGTGCAGAATTTTTCTGCCACGAGATCCTTCCCCTCTTCGGGACCAACTACAATGATGTCATTTTTGGCGGAGATTTCAATTGTGTGCTTAGTCAAATAGATCAAACTCCGCACTTCAATCGGTGTGTTGAATTAGAACAGATCATTCAAGAACTCCGCTTAACTGACACCTGGACGTCCACGCACGGAATGGCAGTGGGTTTTACACATTTTACCAGTCATTCGGCAAGTAGGTTAGATAGAATTTACATATCGTGTAATTTAAAGCAACACCTGCTACAGACCGAAATATGGCCTACTGTATTTTCCGACCATGCTGCCTATATCTGTACCGTCAACATGAAACAACAGGAAACCTACCGGAGTCGAGGTTTATGGAAGTTAAACATTGCACATTTGCAAGATACTGCATGTCGAGGAGCCTTCCTGTCCACCTGGACGGTATGTGAACGTAAATTCAATTCCTACAACTCCGCGATCGAGTGGTGGCTCCAATGCGCCAAACCTCAAGTTAGGAAAACTTTAATGATTTACTCCCGTCAGAAAAATCAGTGGCACAAACGGACGATGGAATTTTATTTTCAGTGTCTTCGGGAGTTACATAAATTTGACGCGACCGATATCCGCAATTTTGCACAGATCAAAAGAATTCAGGCAAAAATTTTAACGCTGCAACGGAAACAGTTGGAAGGTTTTCAAGTTCGGGCGCGAGTTCCTAGGACGGTGCAAGAAGAAGAGGCTGCCATGTATCACATGTTACGTGAAAGTCGACGAGGCCGTCGGAAAATCCTTACACAGATCCGAACCAGCACCGGTGCCATAGTTACTAAGCGAAGTGCAATCTTGAGTGCGATTGAAGAGTACTATCGAGACCTGATGTCCAATAAAATAACAGATGATACCGTGTTTGCGGATTTTACGACAAATTTATCACGGAGACTCGGCCCCACAGAGGCAAATAAGATTATTACAGAGGTGACAGAAGATGAATTAACAGACATTATCCTACAGAGTCCGAACAATAAATCTCCAGATTCGGACGGCCTACCTGCAGAAGTATATCCAACATTCTGGCCGCAGATGAAATCGAAGCTACTTGCAATATGTAACGAACTCATGAACCCATGTAACGTTATTCCGCAGGAATTTCGACAGGGAATTGTTGTTTTACTGCCCAAGACCCCGTGCAGTGACAACCCAACAAACTTGAGACCTCTCACGTTGTTAAATAGTGATTATAAACTATTCGCCCGTGTCCTCAGCCAACGGCTCAAAAATGTCATGTCCACAATCACAGGACAGTGTCAAACGAGTGTTGGAAGAAATAGATCTATTTACCACACTCTCACGGATTACAGAGATGTGATAGCCGTAGCGGAGGCCTGCAAATTAAAATGCGCCCTCTTAATGATAGACTTTGAAAAAGCATTCGACAGAGTGAGCCACCGATTCCTTTTCCACGTCATGCGAGAATTGGGATTTCCGCACCAGTTCACGCAAGTAATCGACAATATGATCTGTAATAGTACTTCGCGAATCCGAATTAATGGTCGCCTCAGAGGTGCGATTGATATCGCGTGTTCGGTGAGGCAAGGCTGTCCGATCTCGATGGCTCTCTTTGCCATCGCCATAGAACCTCTGCCTGCTACGCTAACTGAACGTTTGCAGGGATTGGAAATCAATAGACAGAAGATTGTGTGCCGTGCGTACGTAGATGATGTCGGCTTTCTTGTCGTGAACGCACAAGAAGTGAGGTCCTCACTTGAAATACTTCAACGATATGCGGCGGCATCAGGGGGGAAGGTGAACTGGCAAAAATCTGGAATCATGAATGTCGGACGGGGAATACATTTCCCCAACCATGCCCGATTACGGGAACTTACCAGTATACAGTGCTTAGGACTTGAGTTTCGCCGGAAGATACAGAATACCATTGCTGTAAATTATAGAGATTTACTTCACAAGGTCAGGGCATGTGTACAACAGCATAGTATGAGGCAACTGAATGCTCTCCAAAAAGTTGAACTGGTCAACACCTATATCGTCTCGAAGATCAACTATGTAGCCAAAGTGTTGCCTCTTCCCAGTGGCATTGCGAATAGAATGCTGTCCGCTCTTGGCCATTTCGTGACCAGAGGCAATATCTTCAAAGTTAAATTTGTTACGTTGACGCTCCCTACTCGGAAGGGCGGATTAAACCTCACTGATGTTCATAAGAAGGCACAGGCGCTCTATCTAAGCAGTATGTATAAGGTGTGGATAAAATCTCCACATTGTCTCACTGCTCACCTGCTCAACGAAATATCACCGGCGGACCTCAACCCCCCGATTGATGTACATCATATTCCACACGACCTTTACCATTTAAAATACTTCCTTTTGGAATATAGTTATGCTCGACAAAGAATTCCGGAGAAGCAAATAACGGTGGTGAAGCAATTGTATAAGACTTTGATCGAGTCCACATCCCGGAATAACATCGAAGAGAAATATCCAGCTCACAATTGGCGGGTCATTTGGGATAATATTCATTCACGACATTTACCGTCTCACGTGCGAGCGTCTTGGTATCTAACGGTGAACCGTAAAATAGCAACCAATGCCAGGCTCCATTCCATTCATCTGGCCGATTCACCCTTATGCAACATATGCCGGGTACAAGACAGCGAGGAACACAGATTTGTCTGCGAAACAGTGCGAGATGTTTGGACGGTCATAAGACAGTTGTTGGCAAGCATCACTAGAACAAGCCCTGCCACCATAACGCCAGCCGACTTCCTCACTCCGGAGGTGGTGCCTTACCCGCAGACCAAACGAAATTCAGTAAACTGGCTTAAAGGTCACACAGTTTACTATCTTTTCAATGCGAACGAAACGAGTAAAGAAGACTTTCTTCTGTATCTAATGATACAGCACCACCGACTGCAGAAGACTAACAGCTATAAAGCTAATTTTGCAAACTTTTTAAGCCACACAATCATTTCACAGCCAATATAGGATGGAGTGGTTACAGGTGGATCCCACTCTCCTATCGGCCACCCAGAGTGAAGACAAAAGACGTTAGTGCGGGGACGACTTTACGAGTGTGTCATCTTGATAATTCGTCGGATTCAGAAAATAACAGCTCGTTTGATGTAGCGCGTTACGTCTCATTGGCGGATGCCTTCCACCAAACTGTATTTCCTAGTTCTTTTTTATTATAACAGAAGATACGATATAGAGAACAAAGGTAGAAGAATTTTAATTTATTTTGTTCATCAATTATTAACATTGATTGAGGAGCGAGATGCAATCATGCGGTGCAAAATGCACGGATTTCCCTATTCTCCTGCATAAATATGAAATGGACATAATTAATTTACACTGCGTTTGGAAGCACCATTTCGTCTTCGGATTATTTTCTGTTTTTCTGTTACCGGCGGCGGAGTCAAGCCGCAGTTTTTTCTTCATTTCGCAGAAGAGGTAGGGTGACATGGTGACAGTTACGGTGGGAGACATTGTGGCCAGGCCTCGGATTGCACGACCCCTGCCCACATTGCCTCTCCCTGATTGTTTACCGCATTTTACAAAACAGAAGAAAAAAAATGGATAAGAACAAAAATTAAAAAAAAAATTAAAAAAGTGGCTACGATACTTGGCTCTCACCCAGGAGGCCCGGGTTTGATTCGCGGTACCGGAAGTACGCGTTTAAAAAAAATAAAAAAAGTGGTAAAGCACTGGTCTAGAAAACCAGGGGTAGTTGTTATCTAAAAAAAATTGGTTAAGGTGTAAAAAATAGAAAAAAAATTAAAAAAATAGATAAGGCATCGGTCTGGATAAACGTCAGAGTTCGGATCTGAAGATTAGAGGTTCGAATGCTGTCACGCTCGTGTTTTTCCAGTTCTGAAAAAGAAACATACCATTTAAATGTAGCAATTGAGCAATAAGAAAACCGTCTGAATGTTGCTTGTGACCATTTTTTGCTTGGAGATGCTCTTGAGCTTGAAACACACACAACAAGACCTGTGGTAACTAGCGAAATGGTCGGCAGAGTGCCGACACCGCGAGTTTTGACTGGCACTTGCACATCTAAAACAACGTCGGAAAGTAACTCGTTCGGCTTTTGAGTCACATGAGGTATGTGTGTTAACTTTCACGCCACTAGCTCTGCATGTTGTCATGCAATTTCTTTATCTCTGAGAAATGATTATGACATAAAAGTGAAGTACGTGACGAGTCTGACGTTAGGAAAACATTAGGGAGCATGGAGAGATTCTGTATGGGACCACCCAACCCAAACGAGTACAGTGTGACGTGCTACCCGGTATGCATACACCGAGGTAGCCGGCTAGCTCACTCGGAAAAGCGTCAGACTCTTAAAACCAGGGTCGTGGGTTCGAGCCACACGCTGGGCGGAACGGAGTTTTGTTCCGCTGCAGATGTAAATTACCGTTTTTCTGATTAACGAGATGTAATGGAAATAGCAACTTTAAACTTTGCCTATGTCTCTGTCAGTCGCAAGGAAACTGTATTTGAAGGTGAAGGTGATTTTGTAGACACGTGTGAAAGACATGTTCTGAAATGCAAGTGTTGTTGTTTGGAGAGCACATCGGTTACGTGTCAGATGTGTAGCCAAGCAGTAATGGGTCGCCATAGCTGCAAATATTAGCCGGTAATATGAAGTGTTGTCAGCTGAAGTCTGATGATGCAGACGACCGTAAGGACGAAGTATCCAAGGAAACCGCTAGGCCGCGCCTCTTTAGCTCAGTGGTAGAGTACTGCTCCAATATACCAGGTGTCGTAAGTTCCATCCTCACAGGAGAATGATGAATTTTGCAAATCAGTTGCGCGTCGTGGTCATATAGCAAACAGTATCTGTGATGACGAACACTTAGCGACAAGCTTTTTTTTAAGAATTACTCTCAGATGTCATTAAGGCGAATGGCGCAGATAAAGCATTTGCCAAAGCGGTACAGCATAAAGTGGGACGAGGCAGTCTGAATTACATTTTGTAGATGTATTTCTCACATATCTCAGAGCCTCCCGCGGTCGTCGTCGTCGTCGACGTCGACGTCGTCGTCGTCGTCGTCGCCGCCGCTTCTGCAGAAGTAGCAAATGGCTATCGTAGCAAATGCGGCGAGGGACGCCCTGCCTTCGATTCCGAATGCACAAAGTGTGTGGTCTTGTTTCTCAGTCTATATTTGGTCGGTCTCGTAAGAGGTTGAATGTAACGAATGGGTGGGAAAGAGCAAGGGGCAGCGGCTGTGTAGATCGAAAACACAAATCCTCAGGGGTGTGAGCGTTTCGAGATGAGTCGTATACATGTTATAGTTGGTCGTCAGTGACCGTGTGGCCTAATGGATAAGCCTCGGACTTCGGATCTGAAGATTACAGGTTCGAATGCTGTCACGCTCGTGTTTTTCCAGTTTTGAAAAACAAACATACCGTTTTACTGTAGCAATTAAGCAGTACGAAACCGTCTGAATGTTGCTGTTGACCCTTTTTTGCTTGGAGATGCTCTTGAGCTTGAAACACACACAACAAGACCGGTGGTAACTAGCGAAATGGTCGGCAGAGTGCCGACACCGCGAGTTTTGACTGGCACTTGCACATCTAAAACAACGTCGGAAAGTAACTCGTTCGGCTTTTGAGTCACATGAGGTATGTGTGTTAACTTTCACGCCACTAGCTCTGCATGTTGTTATGCAATTTCTTTACCTCTAAGAAATGATTATCACATTAAAGTGAAGTACGTGACGAGTGTGACGTTAGAAAAACATTAGGGAGCATGGAGAGATTCTGTATGGGACCACCCAACCCAAACTAGTACTGTGTGACGTGCTACCCGGCACGTATACTCCGAGGTAGCCGGCTAGCTCAGTCGGTAGAGCGTCAGACTCTTAATCCCAGGGTTGTGGGTTCGAACCACACCCTGGGCGGAACGTAATTTTGTACCGCTGCAGATGTAAATTACCGTTATCTGATTAACGAGATGTAATGGAAATAGCAACTTTAAACTTTGCCTACGTCTCTGTCAGTCGCAAGGAAACTGTATTTGAAGGTGAAGGTGGTTTTGTAGACACGTGTGAAAGACATGTTCTGAAATGCAAGTGTTGTTGTTTGGAGAGCACATCGGTTACGTGTCAGATGTGTAGCCAAGCAGCAATGGGTCGCCATAGCTGCAAAAATGAGCCGGTAATATGAAGTGTTGTCAGCTGAAGTCTGATGATGCAGACGACCGTAAGGACGAAGTATCCAAGAGAACCGCTAGGCCGCGCCTCTTTAGCTCAGTGGTAGAGTACTGCTCTAATAAACCAGGTGTCGTAAGTTCCATCTTCACAGGAGAATGCTGAATTTTGGAAATCAGTTGCGCGTCGTGGCCGTATAGCAAACAGTATCTGTGGTGACCAACAATTAGCGACCGGCGTTTTTATAAGAATTACTCTCAGATGTGATTAAGGCGAATGGCGCAGATAAAGCATTTGCCAAAGCGGTACAGCATTAAGTGGGACGAGGCAGTCTGGATTACATTTTATAGATGTATATCTCACATATCTCAGAGCCTCTCGCGGTGGCCGTCGTCGTCGTCGTCGTCGTCGTCGTCGCCGCCGCCGCTACTGCAGAAGTAGCAAATGGCTATCGTAGCAAATGCGGCGAGGGACGCCCTGCCTTCGATTCCGAATGCACAAAGTGTGTGGTCTTGTTTCTCAGTCTATATTTGGTCGGTTTCGTAAGAGGTTGAATGTAACGAATGGGTGGGAAAGAGCAAGGGGCAGCGGCTGTGTAGAACAAAAACACAATTCCTCAGGGGTGTGAGCGTTTGAGATGAGTCGTATACATGTTATAGTTGGTCGTCAGTGACCGTGTGGCCTAATGGATAACAGTCGGACTTCGGATCTGAAGATTACAGGTTCGAATGCTGTCACGCTCGTGTTTTTTAAGTTTTGAAAAAGAAACATACCGTTTTAATGTAGCAATTAAGCAGTTCGAAACCGTCTGAATGTTGCTGTTGACCATTTTTTGCTTGGAGATGCTCTTGAGCTTTAAACACACAACAAGACCGGTGGTAACTAGCGAAATGGTCGGCAGAGTGGCGACACCGCGCGTTTTGACTGGCACTTGCACATCTAAAACAACGTCGGAAAGTAACTCGTTCGGCTTTTGAGTCACACGAAGTATGTGTGTTAACTTTGACGCCACTAGCTCTGCATGTTATCATGCAATTTCTTTACCTCTCAGAAATGATTATGACATAAAAGTGAAGTACGTGACGAGTGTGACGTTAGATAAACATTAGGGAGCATGGAGAGATTCTGTATGGGACCACCCAACCCAAACGAGTACTGTGTGACGTGCTACAAGGGCATGTATACACCGGGGTAGCCGGCTAGCTCAGTCGGTAGAGCGTCAGACTCCTAATGCCAATGTCGTGGGTTCGAGCCACACGCTGGTCGGAACGTAATTTTGTTCCGCTGCAGATGTAAATTACCGTTTTTCTGTTTAACGAGATGTAATGGAAATAGCAACTTTAAACTTTGCCTACGTCTCTGTCAGTCGCAAGGAAACTGTATTTGAAGGTGAAGGTGATTTTGTAGACACGTGTGAAAGACATGTTCTGAAATGCAAGTGTTGTTGTTTGGAGAGCACATCGGTTACGTGTCAGATGTGTAGCCAAGCAGCAATGGGTCGCCATAGCTGCAAATATTAGCCAGTAATATGAAGTGTTGTCAGCTGAAGTCTGATGATGCAGACTACCGTAAGGACGAAGTACCCAAGAGTAGCGCTAGGCCGCGCCTCTTTAGCTCAGTGGTAGAGCACTGCTCTAATAAACCAGGCATCGGAAGTTCCATCCTCACAGAAGAAAGATGAATTTTGGAAATCAGTTGCGCGTCGTGGCCGTATAGCAAACAGTATCTGTGGTGACGAACAATTAGCGAGTACCCATTGCTCCTCAGAACACGAGCAGCACGAATATGTGAGCCGCAGCACCTTAAACGCGAAATGCAACACCTGGAAAGTGTTCTGAGGAGCAATGGGTACTCCACAAATTATATTAGAAGTGTAACAGAGCCAAACCACCGGCGAAGTAATAAACCAGAAAAAGAAATGTCGGGTACGGCCTTTCAGCCATACATTCCCAGAGTGACGGACAGAATCGGCCGTATATTACACAAGCACGGCGTAAAGACAATTTTCAAACCGACAAGGAAGATCAAAGAATGTCTTAGATCGGCAAAGGATAATAGGGACCCACTTGCAATGTCAGGAATATACCGCTTACCATGCACATGCGGGAAAGTTTATGTCGGAATGACTGGAAGATCAATCAACACCAGGATCAAAGAACATAAGCGACATTGCAGGTTGGGACAGGTGGAAAAATCGGCCGTGGCAGAACACGCACTGAGTGAGACCGACCAGGTACATGTAATAAAATTCACCGACACGGAAGTTCTGGCTGTAGAGAAGCACTATCACACCCGCTTGTACAGAGAAGCTGTAGAAATACACAAACACGGGAACAGCTTCAACAAGAAAGAAGAAAGCCTTAAGGTAAACGGCTCCTGGCTTCCCGTACTGCAGAGAACGACCGTAGCAGGTAGCAAGAGGAGAAACGCACCGGAAATGACCGCGGAAATGACCGCGGAGAAGCCCTCGGACGTTGGCGCGCAAGGTACATATAGTCTGCGGCCGCGAGCCCGGCTCCAGTTCACCTCCGGCAATGGAGGGTGAAGCTTTGACAACGCCAGCCACTCGTGCTGGCGAAACGTCAGCAAAATCATCACACGAACGTCGGCCGAAGAACCCGAGACAGAAACAAATAAGCAGTTTGTCAACAAGTGGCCACGAAAGTCTTAACAATTTTGTATTGCGCCTCTACGGGGAGGAAATTTGCAGATTGTACCGACGCCTTGACCAACAACGGAAGAAGAAAGCGCGATTGATGTCCTCTCTCGCCTTCCTTTCGCGGTGCAGAGATGAAGATGCTACACCGAAGTTCTTGAAATGTAAGCGCCTATTCACCACCGCCCAAGCTCATCGTATCTACAACAGAATGGAACGAGCTTTTCTTCGTGAGCGAATTCACACAATACGGAGAAACTTGGCAAAAACGGATCAGGAACTTTTGGACATGTTCTACCAACTAAGAAGCAGAATGCATCGAGACGACTGGGACAAGATCGACAGCATCACTTACAGGAGCATGCAGAATGAACTCGAGCGCTGCACAGAGCGACAGAAGAAAAAGTTTGAAGGATTCCGGAAGAAGACTGACAAGGCGATTCCCGACATGTCACGCACTGTGGTCAACCTCACTGAACGACAATTGACCGAAGAGGAAGTATCCGTTCTTCAAAAAGGAGGGAATTTCGCTGTCATCCCAAGAACTATACCTGTGGAGGACATCATTGCTAACACCGAAGCGGCCATTCGGACCCTTCCTTGTGAAAGGGCAGAGGAAATACGCACTGAAACAGCCAGGATACTGCGCCGAGCTAAACCACCAGCATGCAATCTGAAGAAAGAAGAAGTACAAGCTATTAAGAATCTTAACGCTGACAAGAGTATATTGGTACTGCCTGCCGATAAGGGGAATGCGACCGTCGTAATGAAGACCGAAGATTATGAACAAAAGATCCGAGACCTATTAGATCCGACGACGTACCGAAAACTAAGCGCAGATCCGACGCAGCGTATCACACGGAATACGAATCGGTTAATCAAGGCATCTTCTGTTCCGGAGGACATACAGAGATACCTGCGCAACACAGAAGCCCTACCACCTCGCCTGTATGGATTACCTAAGATCCATAAGAACAACGTTCCATTAAGACCGATTGTTAGCGCTCCTGGCTCACCGACATATAAACTGGCAAAACACTTGGCCTCTCTGCTCCAGCCGCACGTGGGGAAGACCGACACGTACGTAAAGGACTCAGGACATTTCATCGAGAAGCTGAAGAAACTAAAACTTGCACCAAACGACATCCTGGTCAGCTTTGATATTGTTTCTTTGTTTACGAAAGTGCCACTCAGTGACGCTCTGGAGCACATCGGTTCCATTTTCCCGCAAGACATCATGAAGCTCTTCCATGCCTGTCTCACCACGAGCTATTTCACGTGGAATGGCAATTTCTACGAACAGCTGGAAGTGGTAGCCAACTTCTTCATGAAACATTTCGAAGCACAGGCACTGGACTCGGCGACTTGTAAACCTAAGGTGTGGTACAGGTACGTCGATGATACTTTCGTCGTGTGGAGCCATGGTGAAGAACAGCTCGGTGACTTCCTAAGACACTTAAACAACCTCCACGCCAACATAAAATTTACCATGGAAGTGGAAAAGGACAAAAAACTACCATTTCTAGATGTGCTGGTCACAAGGGATGGCCAAAACCTTGGACATAGCGTGTACCGAAAACCGACGCACACGGACCGATATCTGCACAAACTGTCAAACCACCACCCGAGCCAGAAAAGAGGCATGATTCAGACGCTCGTAACGCGAGCAGCACGAATATGTGAGCCGCAGCACCTTAAACGCGAAATGCAACACCTGGAAAGTGTTCTGAGGAGCAATGGGTACTCCACAAATGATATTAGAAGTGTAACAGAGCCAAACCACCGGCGAAGTAAGAAACCAGAAAAAGAAATGTCGGGTACGGCCTTTCTGCCATACATTCCCAGAGTGACGGACAGAATCGGCCGTATATTACACAAGCACGGCGTAAAGACAATTTTCAAACCGACAAGGAAGATCAAAGAATGTCTTAGATCGGCAAAGGATAAAAGGGACCCACTTGCAATGTCAGGAATATACCGCTTACCATGCACATGCGGGAAAGTTTATGTCGGAATGACTGGAAGATCAATCAACACCAGGATCAAAGAACATAAGCGACATTGCAGGTTGGGACAGGTGGAAAAATCGGCCGTGGCAGAACACGCACTGAGTGAGACCGACCAGGTACATGTAATAAAATTCACCGACACGGAAGTTCTGGCTGTAGAGAAGCACTATCACACCCGCTTGTACAGAGAAGCTGTAGAAATACACAAACACGGGAACAGCTTCAACTAGAAAGAAGAAAGCCTTAAGGTAAACGGCTCCTGGCTTCCCGTACTGCAGAGAACGACCGTAGCAGGTAGCAAGAGGAGAAACGCACCGGAAATGACCGCGGAAATGACCGCGGAGAAGCCCTCGGACGTTGGCGCGCAAGGTACATATAGTCTGCGGCCGCGAGCCCGGCTCCAGTTCACCTCCGGCAATGGAGGGTGAAGCTTTGACAATGCCAGCCACTCGTGCTGGCGAAACGTCAGCAAAATCATCACACGAACGTCGGCCGAAGAACCCGAGACAGAAGCAAATAAGCAGTTTGTCAACAAGTGGCCACGAAAGTCTTAACAATTTTGTATTGCGCCTCTACGGGGAGGAAATTTGCAGATTGTACCGACGCCTTGACCAACAACGGAAGAAGAAAGCGCGATTGATGTCCTCTCTCGCCTTCCTTTCGCGGTGCAGAGATGAAGATGCTACACCGAAGTTCTTGAATTGTAAGCGCCTATTCACCACCGCCCAAGCTCATCGTATCTACAACAGAATGGAACGAGCTTTTCTTCGTGAGCGAATTCACACAATACGGAGAAACTTGGCAAAAACGGATCAGGAACTTCTGGACATGTTCTACCAACTAAGTAGCAGAATGCATCGAGACGACTGGGACAAGATCGACAGCATCACTTACAGGAGCATGCAGAATGAACTCGAGCGCTGCACAGAGCGACAGAAGAAAAAGTTTGAAGGATTCCGGAAGAAGACTGACAAGGCGATTCCCGACATGTCACGCACTGTGGTCAACCTCACTGAACGACAATTGACCGAAGAGGAAGTATCCGTTCTTCAAAAAGGAGGGAATTTCGCTGTCATCCCAAGAACTATACCTGTGGAGGACATCATTGCTAACACCGAAGCGGCCATTCGGACCCTTCCTTGTGAAAGGGCAGAGGAAATACGCACTGAAACAGCCAGGATACTGCGCCGAGCTAAACCACCAGCATGCAATCTGAAGAAAGAAGAAGTACAAGCTATTAAGAATCTTAACGCTGACAAGAGTATATTGGTACTGCCTGCCGATAAGGGGAATGCGACCGTCGTAATGAAGACCGAAGATTATGAACAAAAGATCCGAGACCTATTAGATCCGACGACGTACCGAAAACTAAGCGCAGATCCGACGCAGCGTATCACACGGAATACGAATCGGTTAATCAAGGCATCTTCTGTTCCGGAGGACATACAGAGATACCTGCGCAACACAGAAGCCCTACCACCTCGCCTGTATGGATTACCTAAGATCCATAAGAACAACGTTCCATTAAGACCGATTGTTAGCGCTCCTGGCTCACCGACATATAAACTGGCAAAACACTTGGCCTCTCTGCTCCAGCCGCACGTGGGGAAGACCGACACGTACGTAAAGGACTCAGGACATTTCATCGAGAAGCTGAAGAAACTAAAACTTGCACCAAACGACATCCTGGTCAGCTTTGATATTGTTTCTTTGTTTACGAAAGTGCCACTCAGTGACGCTCTGGAGCACATCGGTTCCATTTTCCCGCAAGACATCATGAAGCTCTTCCATGCCTGTCTCACCACGAGCTATTTCACGTGGAATGGCAATTTCTACGAACAGCTGGAAGGCGTTGCCATGGGTAGTCCTCTTAGTCCAGTGGTGGCCAACTTCTTCATGGAACATTTCGAAGCACAGGCACTGGACTCGGCGACTTGTAAACCTAAGGTGTGGTACAGGTACGTCGATGATACTTTCGTCGTGTGGAGCCATGGTGAAGAACAGCTCGGTGACTCCCTAAGACACTTAAACAACCTCCACGCCAACATAAAATTTACCATGGAAGTGGAAAAGGACAAAAAACTACCATTTCTAGATGTGCTGGTCACAAGGGATGGCCAAAACCTGGGACATAGCGTGTACCGAAAACCGACGCACACGGACCGATATCTGCACAAACTGTCAAACCACCACCCGAGCCAGAAAAGAGGCATGATTCAGACGCTCGTAACGCGAGCAGCACGAATATGTGAGCCGCAGCACCTTAAACGCGAAATGCAACACCTGGAAAGTGTTCTGAGGAGCAATGGGTACTCCACAAATGATATTAGAAGTGTAACAGAGCCAAACCACCGGCGAAGTAAGAAACCAGAAAAAGAAATGTCGGGTACGGCCTTTCTGCCATACATTCCCAGAGTGACGGACAGAATCGGCCGTATATTACACAAGCACGGCGTAAAGACAATTTTCAAACCGACAAGGAAGATCAAAGAATGTCTTAGATCGGCAAAGGATAAAAGGGACCCACTTGCAATGTCAGGAATATACCGCTTACCATGCACATGCGGGAAAGTTTATGTCGGAATGACTGGAAGATCAATCAACACCAGGATCAAAGAACATAAGCGACATTGCAGGTTGGGACAGGTGGAAAAATCGGCCGTGGCAGAACACGCACTGAGTGAGACCGACCAGGTACATGTAATAAAATTCACCGACACGGAAGTTCTGGCTGTAGAGAAGCACTATCACACCCGCTTGTACAGAGAAGCTGTAGAAATACACAAACACGGGAACAGCTTCAACTAGAAAGAAGAAAGCCTTAAGGTAAACGGCTCCTGGCTTCCCGTACTGCAGAGAACGACCGTAGCAGGTAGCAAGAGGAGAAACGCACCGGAAATGACCGCGGAAATGACCGCGGAGAAGCCCTCGGACGTTGGCGCGCAAGGTACATATAGTCTGCGGCCGCGAGCCCGGCTCCAGTTCACCTCCGGCAATGGAGGGTGAAGCTTTGACAATGCCAGCCACTCGTGCTGGCGAAACGTCAGCAAAATCATCACACGAACGTCGGCCGAAGAACCCGAGACAGAAGCAAATAAGCAGTTTGTCAACAAGTGGCCACGAAAGTCTTAACAATTTTGTATTGCGCCTCTACGGGGAGGAAATTTGCAGATTGTACCGACGCCTTGACCAACAACGGAAGAAGAAAGCGCGATTGATGTCCTCTCTCGCCTTCCTTTCGCGGTGCAGAGATGAAGATGCTACACCGAAGTTCTTGAATTGTAAGCGCCTATTCACCACCGCCCAAGCTCATCGTATCTACAACAGAATGGAACGAGCTTTTCTTCGTGAGCGAATTCACACAATACGGAGAAACTTGGCAAAAACGGATCAGGAACTTCTGGACATGTTCTACCAACTAAGTAGCAGAATGCATCGAGACGACTGGGACAAGATCGACAGCATCACTTACAGGAGCATGCAGAATGAACTCGAGCGCTGCACAGAGCGACAGAAGAAAAAGTTTGAAGGATTCCGGAAGAAGACTGACAAGGCGATTCCCGACATGTCACGCACTGTGGTCAACCTCACTGAACGACAATTGACCGAAGAGGAAGTATCCGTTCTTCAAAAAGGAGGGAATTTCGCTGTCATCCCAAGAACTATACCTGTGGAGGACATCATTGCTAACACCGAAGCGGCCATTCGGACCCTTCCTTGTGAAAGGGCAGAGGAAATACGCACTGAAACAGCCAGGATACTGCGCCGAGCTAAACCACCAGCATGCAATCTGAAGAAAGAAGAAGTACAAGCTATTAAGAATCTTAACGCTGACAAGAGTATATTGGTACTGCCTGCCGATAAGGGGAATGCGACCGTCGTAATGAAGACCGAAGATTATGAACAAAAGATCCGAGACCTATTAGATCCGACGACGTACCGAAAACTAAGCGCAGATCCGACGCAGCGTATCACACGGAATACGAATCGGTTAATCAAGGCATCTTCTGTTCCGGAGGACATACAGAGATACCTGCGCAACACAGAAGCCCTACCACCTCGCCTGTATGGATTACCTAAGATCCATAAGAACAACGTTCCATTAAGACCGATTGTTAGCGCTCCTGGCTCACCGACATATAAACTGGCAAAACACTTGGCCTCTCTGCTCCAGCCGCACGTGGGGAAGACCGACACGTACGTAAAGGACTCAGGACATTTCATCGAGAAGCTGAAGAAACTAAAACTTGCACCAAACGACATCCTGGTCAGCTTTGATATTGTTTCTTTGTTTACGAAAGTGCCACTCAGTGACGCTCTGGAGCACATCGGTTCCATTTTCCCGCAAGACATCATGAAGCTCTTCCATGCCTGTCTCACCACGAGCTATTTCACGTGGAATGGCAATTTCTACGAACAGCTGGAAGCGGTGGCCAACTTCTTCATGGAACATTTCGAAGCACAGGCACTGGACTCGGCGACTTGTAAACCTAAGGTGTGGTACAGGTACGTCGATGATACTTTCGTCGTGTGGAGCCATGGTGAAGAACAGCTCGGTGACTTCCTAAGACACTTAAACAACCTCCACGCCAACATAAAATTTACCATGGAAGTGGAAAAGGATAAAAAACTACCATTTCTAGATGTGCTGGTCACAAGGGATGGCCAAAACCTGGGACATAGCGTGTACCGAAAACCGACGCACACGGACCGATATCTGCACAAACTGTCAAACCACCACCCGAGCCAGAAAAGAGGCATGATTCAGACGCTCGTAACGCGAGCAGCACGAATATGTGAGCCGCAGCACCTTAAACGCGAAATGCAACACCTGGAAAGTGTTCTGAGGAGCAATGGGTACTCCACAAATGATATTAGAAGTGTAACAGAGCCAAACCACCGGCGAAGTAAGAAACCAGAAAAAGAAATGTCGGGTACGGCCTTTCTGCCATACATTCCCAGAGTGACGGACAGAATCGGCCGTATATTACACAAGCACGGCGTAAAGACAATTTTCAAACCGACAAGGAAGATCAAAGAATGTCTTAGATCGGCAAAGGATAAAAGGGACCCACTTCCAATGTCAGGAATATACCGCTTACCATGCACATGCGGGAAAGTTTATGTCGGAATGACTGGAAGATCAATCAACACCAGGATCAAAGAACATAAGCGACATTGCAGGTTGGGACAGGTGGAAAAATCGGCCGTGGCAGAACACGCACTGAGTGAGACCGACCAGGTACATGTAATAAAATTCACCGACACGGAAGTTCTGGCTGTAGAGAAGCACTATCACACCCGCTTGTACAGAGAAGCTGTAGAAATACACAAACACGGGAACAGCTTCAACTAGAAAGAAGAAAGCCTTAAGGTAAACGGCTCCTGGCTTCCCGTACTGCAGAGAACGACCGTAGCAGGTAGCAAGAGGAGAAACGCACCGGAAATGACCGCGGAAATGACCGCGGAGAAGCCCTCGGACGTTGGCGCGCAAGGTACATATAGTCTGCGGCCGCGAGCCCGGCTCCAGTTCACCTCCGGCAATGGAGGGTGAAGCTTTGACAATGCCAGCCACTCGTGCTGGCGAAACGTCAGCAAAATCATCACACGAACGTCGGCCGAAGAACCCGAGACAGAAGCAAATAAGCAGTTTGTCAACAAGTGGCCACGAAAGTCTTAACAATTTTGTATTGCGCCTCTACGGGGAGGAAATTTGCAGATTGTACCGACGCCTTGACCAACAACGGAAGAAGAAAGCGCGATTGATGTCCTCTCTCGCCTTCCTTTCGCGGTGCAGAGATGAAGATGCTACACCGAAGTTCTTGAATTGTAAGCGCCTATTCACCACCGCCCAAGCTCATCGTATCTACAACAGAATGGAACGAGCTTTTCTTCGTGAGCGAATTCACACAATACGGAGAAACTTGGCAAAAACGGATCAGGAACTTCTGGACATGTTCTACCAACTAAGTAGCAGAATGCATCGAGACGACTGGGACAAGATCGACAGCATCACTTACAGGAGCATGCAGAATGAACTCGAGCGCTGCACAGAGCGACAGAAGAAAAAGTTTGAAGGATTCCGGAAGAAGACTGACAAGGCGATTCCCGACATGTCACGCACTGTGGTCAACCTCACTGAACGACAATTGACCGAAGAGGAAGTATCCGTTCTTCAAAAAGGAGGGAATTTCGCTGTCATCCCAAGAACTATACCTGTGGAGGACATCATTGCTAACACCGAAGCGGCCATTCGGACCCTTCCTTGTGAAAGGGCAGAGGAAATACGCACTGAAACAGCCAGGATACTGCGCCGAGCTAAACCACCAGCATGCAATCTGAAGAAAGAAGAAGTACAAGCTATTAAGAATCTTAACGCTGACAAGAGTATATTGGTACTGCCTGCCGATAAGGGGAATGCGACCGTCGTAATGAAGACCGAAGATTATGAACAAAAGATCCGAGACCTATTAGATCCGACGACGTACCGAAAACTAAGCGCAGATCCGACGCAGCGTATCACACGGAATACGAATCGGTTAATCAAGGCATCTTCTGTTCCGGAGGACATACAGAGATACCTGCGCAACACAGAAGCCCTACCACCTCGCCTGTATGGATTACCTAAGATCCATAAGAACAACGTTCCATTAAGACCGATTGTTAGCGCTCCTGGCTCACCGACATATAAACTGGCAAAACACTTGGCCTCTCTGCTCCAGCCGCACGTGGGGAAGACCGACACGTACGTAAAGGACTCAGGACATTTCATCGAGAAGCTGAAGAAACTAAAACTTGCACCAAACGACATCCTGGTCAGCTTTGATATTGTTTCTTTGTTTACGAAAGTGCCACTCAGTGACGCTCTGGAGCACATCGGTTCCATTTTCCCGCAAGACATCATGAAGCTCTTCCATGCCTGTCTCACCACGAGCTATTTCACGTGGAATGGCAATTTCTACGAACAGCTGGAAGGCGTTGCCATGGGTAGTCCTCTTAGTCCAGTGGTGGCCAACTTCTTCATGGAACATTTCGAAGCACAGGCACTGGACTCGGCGACTTGTAAACCTAAGGTGTGGTACAGGTACGTCGATGATACTTTCGTCGTGTGGAGCCATGGTGAAGAACAGCTCGGTGACTTCCTAAGACACTTAAACAACCTCCACGCCAACATAAAATTTACCATGGAAGTGGAAAAGGACAAAAAACTACCATTTCTAGATGTGCTGGTCACAAGGGATGGCCAAAACCTGGGACATAGCGTGTACCGAAAACCGACGCACACGGACCGATATCTGCACAAACTGTCAAACCACCACCCGAGCCAGAAAAGAGGCATGATTCAGACGCTCGTAACGCGAGCAGCACGAATATGTGAGCCGCAGCACCTTAAACGCGAAATGCAACACCTGGAAAGTGTTCTGAGGAGCAATGGGTACTCCACAAATTATATTAGAAGTGTAACAGAGCCAAACCACCGGCGAAGTAAGAAACCAGAAAAAGAAATGTCGGGTACGGCCTTTCTGCCATACATTCCCAGAGTGACGGACAGAATCGGCCGTATATTACACAAGCACGGCGTAAAGACAATTTTCAAACCGACAAGGAAGATCAAAGAATGTCTTAGATCGGCAAAGGATAATAGGGACCCACTTGCAATGTCAGGAATATACCGCTTACCATGCACATGCGGGAAAGTTTATGTCGGAATGACTGGAAGATCAATCAACACCATGATCAAAGAACATAAGCGACATTGCAGGTTGGGACAGGTGGAAAAATCGGCCGTGGCAGAACACGCACTGAGTGAGACCGACCAGGTACATGTAATAAAATTCACCGACACGGAAGTTCTGGCTGTAGAGAAGCACTATCACACCCGCTTGTACAGAGAAGCTGTAGAAATACACAAACACGGGAACAGCTTCAACAAGAAAGAAGAAAGCCTTAAGGTAAACGGCTCCTGGCTTCCCGTACTGCAGAGAACGACCGTAGCAGGTAGCAAGAGGAGAAACGCACCGGAAATGACCGCGGAAATGACCGCGGAGAAGCCCTCGGACGTTGGCGCACAAGGTACATATAGTCGGCGGCCGCGAGCCCGGCTCCAGTTCACCTCCGGCAATGGAGGGTGAAGCTTTGACAATGCCAGCCACTCGTGCTGGCGAAACGTCAGCAAAATCATCACACGAACCTCGGCCGAAGAACCCGAGACAGAAGCACATAAGCAGTTTGTCGGTCTCGTAAGAGGTTGAATGTAACGAATGGGTGGGAGAGAGCAAGGGGCAGCGGCTGTGTAGAACGAAAACACAAATCCTCACTGGTGTGAGCGTTTCCAGATGAGTCGTATACATGTTGTAGTTGGTCGTCAGTGACCGTGTGGCCTAATGGATAAGCCTCGGACTTCGGATCTGTAGATTACAGGTTCGAATCCTGTCACGCTCGTGTTCTTCCAGTTTTGAAAAAGAAACATACCGTTTCAATGTAGCAATTAAGCAGTACGAAACCGTCTGAATGTTGCTGTTGACCATTTTTTGCTTGGAGATGCTCTTGAGCTTGAAACACACACAACAAGACCTGTGGTAACTAGCGAAATGGTCGGCAGAGTGCCGACACCGCGAGTTTTGACTGGCACTTGCACATCTAAAACAACGTCGGAAAGTAACTCGTTCGGCTTTTGAGTCACATGAAGTATGTGTGTTAACTTTGACGCCACTAGCTCTGCATGTTGTCATGCAATTTCTTTACCTCTCAGAAATGATTATGACATAAAAGTGAAGTACGTGACGAGTGTGACGTTAGAAAAACATTAGGGAGCATGGAGAGATTCTGTATGGGACCACCCAACCCAAACGAGTACTGTGTGACGTGCTAACCGGCATGTATACACCGAGGTAGCCGGCTAGCTCAGTCGTTAGAGCGTCGGACTCTTAATCCCAGGGTCGTGGGTTCGAGCCACAAGCTGGGCGCAACGGAATTTTGTTCCGCTGCAGATGTAAATTACCGTTTTTCTGATTAACGAGATGTAATGGAAATAGCAACTTTAAACTTTGCCTACGTCTCTGTCAGTAGCTAGGAAACTGTATTTGAAGGTGAAGGTGATTTTGTAGACACGTGTGAAAGACATGTTCTGAAATGCAAGTGTTGTTGTTTGGAGAGCACATCGGTTACGTGTCAGATGTGTAGCCAAGCAGCAATGGGTCGCCATAGCTGCCAATATTAGCCAGTAATATGAAGTGTTGTCGGCTGAAGTCTGATGATGCAGACGACCGTAAGGACAAAGTATACAAGAGAACCGCTAGGCCGCGCCTCTTTAGCTCAGTGGTAGAGTAGTGCTCTAAGAAACCAGGTATCGTATGTTCCATTCTCACAGAAGAATGATGAATTTTGGAAATCAGTTGCGCGTCGTGGCCGTATAGCAAACAGTATCTGTGATGACGAACAATTAGCGACCGGCGTTTTTTTAAGAATTACTCTCAGATGTGATTAAGGCGAATGGCGCAGATAAAGCATTTGCCAAAGAGGTACAGCATGAAGTGGGACGAGGCAGTCTGAATTACATTTTATAGATGTATTTCTCACATATCTCAGAGCCTCTCGCGGTCGTCGTCGTCGTCGTCGTCGTCGTTGTCGTCGCCGCCGCCGCTTCTGCAGAAGTAGCAAATGGCCATCGTAGCAAATGCGGCGAGGGACTCCCTGCCTTCGATTCCGAATGCACAAAGTGTGTGGTCTTGTTTCTCAGTCTATATTTGGTCGGCCTAGTAAGAGGTTGAATGTAACGAATGGGTGGGAAAGAGCAAGGGGCAGCGGCTGTGTAGAACGAAAACACAAATCCTCAGGGGTGTGAGCGTTTCGAGATAAGTCGTATACATGTTATAGTTTGTCGTCAGTGACCATGTGGCCTAATGGATAAGCGTCGGACTTCGGATCTGAAGATTACATGTTCGAATGCTGTCACGCTCGTGTTTTTCCAGTTCTGAAAAAGAAACATACCATTTTAATGTAGCAATTAAGCAGTACGAAACCGTCTGAATGTTGCTGTTGACCATTTTTTGCTTGGAGATGTTCTTGAGCTTGAAACACACACAACAAGACCGGTGGTAACTAGCGAAATGGTCGGCAGCGTGCCGACACCGCGAGTTTTGACTGGCACTTGGAGATCTAAAACAACGTCGGATAGTAACTCGTTCGGCTTTTGAAACACATGAAGTATGTGTGTTAACTTTGACGCCACTAGCTCTGCATGTTGTCATGCAATTTCTTTACCTCTCAGAAATGATTATGACATAAAAGTGAAGTACGTGACGAGTGTGACGTTTGAAAAACATTAGGGAGCATGGAGAGATTCTGTATGGGACCACCCAACCCAAACGAATACTGTGTGACGTGCTAATCGGCATGTATACACCGAGGTACCCGGCTAGCTCAGTCGGTAGAAAGTCAGACTCTTAATCCCAGGGTCGTGGGTTCGAGCCACAAGCTGGGCGGAAAGGAATTTTGTTCCGCTGCAGATGTAAATTACCGTTTTTCTGATTAACGAGATCTAATGGAAATAGCAACTTTAAACTTTGCCTACGTCTCTGTCAGTCACAAGGAAACTGTATTTGAAGGTGAAGGTGATTTTGTAGACACGTGTGAAAGACATGTTCTGAAATGTAAGTGTTGTTGTTTGGAGAGCACATCGGTTACGTGTCAGATGTGTAGCCAAGCAGCAATGGGTCGCCATAGCTGCAAATATTAGCCAGTAATATGAAGTGTTGTCAGCTGAAGTCTGATGATGCAGACGACCGTAAGGACGAAGTATCCAAGAGAACCGCTAGGCTGCGCCTGTTTAGCTCAGTGGTAGAGTACTGCTCTAATAAACCAGGTGTCGTAAGTTCCATCCTCACAGGAGAAGGATGAATTTTGGAAATCAGTTGCGCGTCGTGACCGTATAGCAAACAGTATCTGTGATGACGAACAATTAGCGACCGGCGTTTTTTTAAGAATTACTCTCAGATGTGATTAAGGCGAATGGCGCAGATAAAGAATTTGCCAAAGCGGTACAGCATAAAGTGGGACGAGGCAGTCTGAATTACATTTTATAGATGTATTTCTCACATATCTCAGAGCCTCTCGCGGTCGTCGTCGTCGTCGTCGTCGTCGTCGTCGTCGTCGTCGACGTCGTCGTCGTCGCCGCCGCCGCTTCTGCAGAAGTAGCAAATGGCCATCGTAGCAAATGCGGCGAGGGACGCCCTGCCTTCGATTCCGAATGCACAAAGTGTGTGGTCTTGTTTCTCAGTCTATATTTGGTCGGTCTAGTAAGAGGTTGAATGTAACGAATGGGTGGGAAAGATCAAGGGGCAGCGGCTGTGTAGAACGAAAACACAAATCCTCAGGGGTCTGAGCGTTTCGAGATGAGTCGTATACATGTTATAGTTGTTCGTCAGTGACCGTGTGGCCTAATGGATAAGCCTCGGACTTCGGGTCTGAAGATTACAGGTTCGAATGCTGTCACGCTCGTGTTTTCCCAGTTCTGAAAAAGAAACATACCGTTTTAATGTAGCAATGAAGCAGTACGATACCGTCTGAATGTTGCTGCTAACCATTTTTTGCTTGGAGATGCCCTTGAGCTTGAAACACACACAACAAGACCGGTGGTAACTAGCGAAATGGTCGGCAGAGTGCCGACACCGCGAGTTTTGACTGGCACTTGCATATCTAAAACAACGTCGGGAAGTAACTCGTTCGGCTTTTGAGTCACATGAAGTATGTGTGTTAACTTTGACGCCACTAGCTCTGCATGTTGTCATGCAATTTCTTTACCTCTCAGAAATGATTATGACATAAAAGTGAAGTACGTGACGAGTGTGACGTTAGAAAAACATTAGGGAGCATGGAGAGATTCTGTATTGGACCACCCAACCCAAACGAGTACTGTGTGACATGCTACCCGGCATGTATACACCGAGGTAGCCGGCTAGCTCAGTCGGTAGAGCTTCATACTCTTAATCCCAGGGTCGTCGCTTCGAGCCACACGCTGGGCGGAAAGGAATTTTGTTCCGCTGCAGATGTAAATTACCGTTTTTCTGATTAACGAGATGCAATGGAAATAGCAACTTTAAACTTTGCCTACGTCTCTGTCAGTCGCAAGGAAACTGTATTTGAAGGTGAAGGTGATTTTGTAGACACGTGTGAAAGACATGTTCTGAAATGCAAGTGTTGTTGTTTGGAGAGCACATCGGTTACGTGTCAGATGTGTAGCCAAGCAGCAATGGGTCGCCATAGCTGCAAATATTAGCCGGTAATATGAAGTGTTGTCAGCTGAAGTCTGATGATGCAGACGACCCTAAGGACGAAGTACCCAAGGGTACCGCTAGGCCGCGCCTGTTTAGCTCAGTGGTAGAGTACTGCTCTAATAAACCAGGTGTTGTAAGTTCCATCCTCACAGGAGAATGATGAATTTTGGAAATCAGTTGCGCGTCGTGGCCGTATAGCAAACAGTATCTGTGATGACGAACAATTAGCGACCGGCGTTTTTTTAAGAATTACTCTCAGATGTGATTAAGGCGAATGGCGCAGATAAAGCATTTGCCAAAGCGGTACAGCATAACGTGGGACGAGGCAGTCTGAATTACATTTTATAGATGTATTTCTCACATATCTCAGAGCCTCTCGCGGTCGTTGTCGTCGTCGTCGTCGTCGTCGTCGCCGCAGCCGCTTCTGCAGAAGTAGCAAATGGCCATCGTAGCAAATGCGGCGAGGGACGCCCTGCCTTCGATTCCGAATGCACAAAGTGTGTGGTCTTGTTTCTCAGTCTATATTTGGTCGGTCTAGTAAGAGGTTGAATGTAACGAATGGGTGGGAAAGAGCAAGGGACAGCGGCTGTGTAGAACGAAAACACAAATCCTCAGGGGTCTGAGCGTTTCGAGATGAGTCGTATACATGTTATAGTTGGTCGTCAGTGACCGTGTGGCCTAATGGATAAGCCTCGGACTTCGGGTCTGAAGATTACAGGTTCGAATGCTGTTACGCTCGTGTTTTCCCAGTTCTGAAAAAGAAACATACCGTTTTAATGTAGCAATGAAGCAGTACGATACCGTCTGAATGTTGCTGCTGACCATTTTTTGCTTGGAGATGCTCTTGAGCTTGAAACACACACAACAAGACCGGTGGTAACTAGCGAAATGGTCGGCAGAGTGCCGACACCGCGAGTTTTGACTGGCACTTGCATATCTTAAATAACGTCGGGAAGTAACTCGTTCGGCTTTTGAGTCACATGAAGTATGTGTGTTAACTTTGACGCCACTAGCTCTGCATGTTGTCATGCAATTTCTTTACCTCTCAGAAATGATTATGACATAAAAGTGAAGTACGTGACGAGTGTGACGTTAGAAAAACATTAGGGAGCATGGAGAGATTCTGTATTGGACCACCCAACCCAAACGAGTACTGTGTGACGTGCTACCCGGCATGTATACACCGAGGTAGCCGGCTAGCTCAGTCGGTAGAGCTTCATACTCTAAATCCAAGGGTCGTCGCTTCGAGTCACACGCTGGGCGGAAAGGAATTTTGTTCCGCTGCAGATGTAAATTACCGTTTTTCTGATTAACGAGATGTAATGGAAATAGCAACTTTAAACTTTGCCTACGTCTCTGTCAGTCGCAAGGAAACTGTATTTGAAGGTGAAGGTGATTTTGTAGACACGTGTGAAAGACATGTTCTGAAATGCAAGTGTTGTTGTCTGGAGAGCACATCGGTTACGTGTCAGATGTGTAGCCAAGCAGCAATGGGTCGCCATAGCAGCAAATATTAGCCGGTAATAGGAAGTGTTGTCAGCTGAAGTCTGATGATGCAGACGACCATAACAACGAAGTAACGAAGAGCACCGCTAGGCCGCGCCTGTTTAGCTCAGTGGTAGAGTACTGCTCTAATAAACCATGTGTCGTAAGTTCCATCCTCACAGGAGAATATTTATTTTCGAAATCAGTTGCGCGTCCTGGCCGTATAGCAAACAGTATCTGTGATGACGAACAATTAGCGACCGGCTTTTTTTAAGAATTACTCTCAGATGTGATTAAGGCGAATGGCGCAGATAAAGAATTTGCCAAAGCGGTACAGCATTAAGTGGGACGAGGCAGTCTGAATTACATTTTATAGATGTATTTCTCACATATCTCAGAGCCTCTTGCGGTCGTCGTCGTCGTCGTCGTCGTCGTCGTCGTCGTCGTCGTCGTCGTCGCCGCCGCCGCTTCTGCAGAAGTAGCAAATGGCCATCGTAGCAAATGCGGCGAGGGACGCCGTGCCTTCGATTCCGAATGCACAAAGTGTGTGGTCTTGTTTCTCAGTCTATATTTGGTCGGTCTAGTAAGAGGTTGAATGTAACGAATGGGTGGGAAAGAGCAAGGGGCAGCGGCTGTGTAGAACGAAAACACAAATCCTCAGGGGTGTGAGCGTTTCGAGGTGAGTCGTATACATGTTATAGTTGGTCGTCAGTGACCGTGTGGCCTAATGGATAAGCCTCGGACTTCGGGTCTGAAGATTACAGGTTCGAATGCTGTCACGCTGGTGTTTTCCCAGTTCTGAAAAAGAAACATACCGTTTTAATGTAGCAATGAAGCAGTACGATACCGTCTGAATGTTGCTGCTGACCATTTTTTGCTTGGAGATGCTCTTGAGCTTGAAACACACACAACAAGACCGGTGGTAACTAGCGAAATGGTCGGCAGAGTGCCGACACCGCGAGTTTTGACTGGCACTTGCATATCTAAAACAACGTCGGGAAGTAACTCGTTCGGCTTTTGAGTCACATGAAGTATGTGTGTTAACTTTGACGCCACTAGCTCTGCATGTTGTCATGCAATTTCTTTACCTCTCAGAAATGATTATGACATAAAAGTGAAGTACGTGACGAGTGTGACGTTAGAAAAACATTAGGGAGCATGGAGAGATTCTGTATTGGACCACCCAACCCAAACGAGTACTGTGTGACGTGCTACCCGGCATGTATACACCGAGGTACCCGGCTAGCTCAGTCGGTAGAGCTTCATACTCTTAATCCCAGGGTCGTCGCTTCGAGCCACACGCTGGGCGGTAAGGAATTTTGTTCCGCTGCAGATGTAAATTACCGTTTTTCTGATTAACGAGATGCAATGGAAATAGCAACTTTAAACTTTGCCTACGTCTCTGTCAGTCGCAAGGAAACTGTATTTGAAGGTGAAGGTGATTTTGTAGACACGTGTGAAAGACATGTTCTGAAATGCAAGTGTTGTTGTTTGGAGAGCACATCGGTTACGTGTCAGATGTGTAGCCAAGCAGCAATGGGTCGCCATAGCTGCAAATATTAGCCGGTAATATGAAGTGTTGTCAGCTGAAGTCTGATGATGCAGACGACCCTAAGGACGAAGTACCCAAGGGTACCGCTAGGCCGCGCCTGTTTAGCTCAGTGGTAGAGTACTGCTCTAATAAACCAGGTGTTGTAAGTTCCATCCTCGGAGAAGAATGATCAATTTTGGAAATCAGTTGCGCGTCGTGGCCGTATAGCAAACAGTATCTGTGATGACGAACAATTAGCGACCGGCGTTTTTTTAAGAATTACTCTCAGATGTGATTAAGGCGAATGGCGCAGATAAAGCATTTGCCAAAGCGGTACAGCATAACGTGGGACGAGGCAGTCTGAATTACATTTTATAGATGTATTTCTCACATATCTCAGAGCCTCTCGCGGTCGTCGTCGTCGTCGTCGTCGTCGTCGTCGTCGTCGTCGTCGTCGTCGCCGCCGCCGCTTCTGCAGAAGTAGCAAATGGCCATCGTAGCAAATGCGGCGAGGGACGCCGTGCCTTCGATTCCGAATGCACAAAGTGTGTGGTCTTGTTTCTCAGTCTATATTTGGTCGGTCTCGCAAGAGGTTGAATGTAACGAATGGGTGGGAAAGAGCAAGGGGCAGCGGCTGTGTAGAACGAAAACACAAATCCTCAGGGGTGTGAGCGTTTCGAGATGAGTCGTATACATGTTATAGTTGGTCGTCAGTGACCGTGTGGCCTAATGGATAAGCCTCGGACTTCGGGTCTGAAGATTACAGGTTCGAATGCTGTCACGCTCGTGTTTTTCCAGTTCTGAAAAAGAAACATACCGTTGTAATGTAGCTATGAAGCAGTACGGAACCGTCTGCATGTTGCTGTTGACCATTTTTTGCTTGGAGATGCTCTTGAGCTTGAAACACACACAACAAGACCGGTGGTAACTAGCGAAATGGTCGGCAGAGTGCCGACACCGCGAGTTTTGACTGGCACTTGCACATCTAAAACAACGTCGGAAAGTAACTCGTTCGGCTTTTGAGTCACATGAAGTATGTGTGTTAACTTTGACGCCACTAGCTCTGCATGTTGTCATGCAATTTCTTTACCTCTCAGAAATGATTATGACATAAAAGTGAAGTACGTGACGAGTGTGACGTTAGAAAAACATTAGGGAGCATGGAGAGATTCTGTATGGGACCACCCAACCCAAACGAGTACTGTGTGACGTGCTACCCGTCATGTATACACCGAAGTAGCCGGCTAGCTCAGTCGGTAGAGCGTCAGACTCTTAATCCCAGGGTCGTGGATCGAGCCACACGTTGGGTGGAACGGAATTTTGTTCCGCTACAGATGTAAATTAATGTTTTTCTGATTAACGAGGTGTAATGGAAATAGCAACTTTAAACTTTGCCTACGTCTCTGTCAGTCGCAAGGAAACTGTATTTGAAGGTGAAGGTGATTTTGTAGACACGTGTGAAAGACATGTTCTGAAATGCAAGTGTTGTTGTTTGGAGAGCACATCGGTTACGTGTCAGATGTGTAGCCAAGCAGCAATGGGTCGCCATAGCTGCAAATATTAGCCGGTAATATGAAGTGTTGTCAGCTGAAGTCTGATGATGCAGACGACCATAAGGACGATGTACCCAAGAGTACCGCAAGGCCGCGCCTCTTTAGCTCAGTGGTAGAGTACTGCTCTTATAAACCAGGTGTCGTAAGTTCCATCCTCACAGGAGAATGATGAATTTTGGAAATCAGTTGCGCGTCGTGGACGTATAGCAAACAGTATCTGTGATGACGAACAATTAGCGACAGGCGTTTTTTTAAGAATTACTCTCAGATGTGATTAAGGCGAATGGCGCAGATAAAGAATTTGCCAAAGCGGTACAGCATAAAGTGGGACGAGGCAGTCTGAATTATATTTTATAGATGTATTTCTCACATATCTCAGAGCCTCTCGCGGTCGTCGTCGTCGTCGACGTCGTCGTCGTCGCCGCCGCCGCTTCTGCAGAAGTAGCAAATGGCCATCGTAGCAAATGCGGCGAGGGACGCCCTGCCTTCGATTCCGAATGCACAAAGTGTGTGGTCTTGTTTCTCAGTCTATATTTGGTCGGTCTCGTAAGAGGTTGAATGTAACGAATGGGTGGGAAAGAGCAAGGGGCAGCGGCTGTGTAGAACGAAAACACAAATCCTCAGGGGTGTGAGAGTTTCGAGATGAGTCGTATACATGTTATAGTTGGTCGTCAGTGACCGTATGGCCTAATGGATAAGCCTCGGACTTCGGGTCTGAAGATTACAGGTTCGAATGCTGTCACGCTCGTGTTTTTCCAGTTCTGAAAAAGAAACATACCGTTTTAATGTAGCAATGAAGCAGTACGAAACCGTCTGAATGCTGCTGTTGACCATTTTTGCTTGGAGATGCTCTTGAGCTTGAAACACACACAACAAGACCGGTGGTAACTAGCGAAATGGTCGGCAGAGTGCCGACACCGCGAGTTTTGACTGGCACTTGCACATCTAAAACAACGTCGGAAAGTAACTCGTTCGGCTTTTGAGTCACATGAAGTATGTGTGTTAACTTTGACGCCACTAGCTCTGCATGTTGTCATGCAATTTCTTTACCTCTCAGAAATGATTATGACATAAAAGTGAAGTACGTGACAAGTGTGACGTTAGAAAAACATTAGGGAGCATGGAGAGATTCTGTATGGGACCACCCAACCCAAACGTGTACTGTGTGACGTGCTACCCAGCATATGTACACCGAGGTAGCCGGGTAGCTCAGTTGGTAGAGCGTCAGACTCTTAATCCCAGGGTCGTGGGTTCGAGCCACACGCTGGGCGGAACGGAATTTTGTTCCGCTGCAGATGTAAATTACCGTTTTTCTGATTAACAAGATGTAATGGAAATAGCAACTTTAAACTTTGCCTACGTCTCTGTCAGTCGCAAGGAAACTGTATTTGAAGGTGAAGGTGATTTTGTAGACACGTGTGAAAGACATGTTCTGAAATGCAAGTGTTGTTGTTTGGAGAGCACATCGGTTACGTGTCAGATGTGTAGCCAAGCAGCAATGGGTCGCCATAGCTGCAAATATTAGCCGGTAATATGAAGTGTTGTCAGCTGAAGTCTGATGATGCAGACGACCCTAAGGACGAAGTACCCAAGGGTACCGCTAGGCCGCGCCTGTTTAGCTCAGTGGTAGAGTACTGCTCTAATAAACCAGGTGTTGTAAGTTCCATCCTCGGAGAAGAATGATCAATTTTGGAAATCAGTTGCGCGTCGTGGCCGTATAGCAAACAGTATCTGTGATGACGAACAATTAGCGACCGGCGTTTTTTTAAGAATTACTCTCAGATGTGATTAAGGCGAATGGCGCAGATAAAGCATTTGCCAAAGCGGTACAGCATAACGTGGGACGAGGCAGTCTGAATTACATTTTATAGATGTATTTCTCACATATCTCAGAGCCTCTCGCGGTCGTCGTCGTCGTCGTCGTCGTCGTCGTCGTCGTCGTCGTCGCCGCCGCCGCTTCTGCAGAAGTAGCAAATGGCCATCGTAGCAAATGCGGCGAGGGACGCCGTGCCTTCGATTCCGAATGCACAAAGTGTGTGGTCTTGTTTCTCAGTCTATATTTGGTCGGTCTCGCAAGAGGTTGAATGTAACGAATGGGTGGGAAAGAGCAAGGGGCAGCGGCTGTGTAGAACGAAAACACAAATCCTCAGGGGTGTGAGCGTTTCGAGATGAGTCGTATACATGTTATAGTTGGTCGTCAGTGACCGTGTGGCCTAATGGATAAGCCTCGGACTTCGGGTCTGAAGATTACAGGTTCGAATGCTGTCACGCTCGTGTTTTTCCAGTTCTGAAAAAGAAACATACCGTTGTAATGTAGCTATGAAGCAGTACGGAACCGTCTGCATGTTGCTGTTGACCATTTTTTGCTTGGAGATGCTCTTGAGCTTGAAACACACACAACAAGACCGGTGGTAACTAGCGAAATGGTCGGCAGAGTGCCGACACCGCGAGTTTTGACTGGCACTTGCACATCTAAAACAACGTCGGAAAGTAACTCGTTCGGCTTTTGAGTCACATGAAGTATGTGTGTTAACTTTGACGCCACTAGCTCTGCATGTTGTCATGCAATTTCTTTACCTCTCAGAAATGATTATGACATAAAAGTGAAGTACGTGACGAGTGTGACGTTAGAAAAACATTAGGGAGCATGGAGAGATTCTGTATGGGACCACCCAACCCAAACGAGTACTGTGTGACGTGCTACCCGTCATGTATACACCGAAGTAGCCGGCTAGCTCAGTCGGTAGAGCGTCAGACTCTTAATCCCAGGGTCGTGGATCGAGCCACACGTTGGGTGGAACGGAATTTTGTTCCGCTACAGATGTAAATTAATGTTTTTCTGATTAACGAGGTGTAATGGAAATAGCAACTTTAAACTTTGCCTACGTCTCTGTCAGTCGCAAGGAAACTGTATTTGAAGGTGAAGGTGATTTTGTAGACACGTGTGAAAGACATGTTCTGAAATGCAAGTGTTGTTGTTTGGAGAGCACATCGGTTACGTGTCAGATGTGTAGCCAAGCAGCAATGGGTCGCCATAGCTGCAAATATTAGCCGGTAATATGAAGTGTTGTCAGCTGAAGTCTGATGATGCAGACGACCATAAGGACGATGTACCCAAGAGTACCGCAAGGCCGCGCCTCTTTAGCTCAGTGGTAGAGTACTGCTCTTATAAACCAGGTGTCGTAAGTTCCATCCTCACAGGAGAATGATGAATTTTGGAAATCAGTTGCGCGTCGTGGACGTATAGCAAACAGTATCTGTGATGACGAACAATTAGCGACAGGCGTTTTTTTAAGAATTACTCTCAGATGTGATTAAGGCGAATGGCGCAGATAAAGAATTTGCCAAAGCGGTACAGCATAAAGTGGGACGAGGCAGTCTGAATTATATTTTATAGATGTATTTCTCACATATCTCAGAGCCTCTCGCGGTCGTCGTCGTCGTCGACGTCGTCGTCGTCGCCGCCGCCGCTTCTGCAGAAGTAGCAAATGGCCATCGTAGCAAATGCGGCGAGGGACGCCCTGCCTTCGATTCCGAATGCACAAAGTGTGTGGTCTTGTTTCTCAGTCTATATTTGGTCGGTCTCGTAAGAGGTTGAATGTAACGAATGGGTGGGAAAGAGCAAGGGGCAGCGGCTGTGTAGAACGAAAACACAAATCCTCAGGGGTGTGAGAGTTTCGAGATGAGTCGTATACATGTTATAGTTGGTCGTCAGTGACCGTATGGCCTAATGGATAAGCCTCGGACTTCGGGTCTGAAGATTACAGGTTCGAATGCTGTCACGCTCGTGTTTTTCCAGTTCTGAAAAAGAAACATACCGTTTTAATGTAGCAATGAAGCAGTACGAAACCGTCTGAATGCTGCTGTTGACCATTTTTGCTTGGAGATGCTCTTGAGCTTGAAACACACACAACAAGACCGGTGGTAACTAGCGAAATGGTCGGCAGAGTGCCGACACCGCGAGTTTTGACTGGCACTTGCACATCTAAAACAACGTCGGAAAGTAACTCGTTCGGCTTTTGAGTCACATGAAGTATGTGTGTTAACTTTGACGCCACTAGCTCTGCATGTTGTCATGCAATTTCTTTACCTCTCAGAAATGATTATGACATAAAAGTGAAGTACGTGACAAGTGTGACGTTAGAAAAACATTAGGGAGCATGGAGAGATTCTGTATGGGACCACCCAACCCAAACGTGTACTGTGTGACGTGCTACCCAGCATATGTACACCGAGGTAGCCGGGTAGCTCAGTTGGTAGAGCGTCAGACTCTTAATCCCAGGGTCGTGGGTTCGAGCCACACGCTGGGCGGAACGGAATTTTGTTCCGCTGCAGATGTAAATTACCGTTTTTCTGATTAACAAGATGTAATGGAAATAGCAACTTTAAACTTTGCCTACGTCTCTGTCAGTCGCAAGGAAACTGTATTTGAAGGTGAAGGTGATTTTGTAGACACGTGTGAAAGACATGTTCTGAAATGCAAGTGTGGTTGTTTGGAGAGCACATCGGTTACGTGTCAGATGTGTAGCCAAGCAGCAATGGGTCGCCATAGCTGCAAATATTCGCCGGTAATATGAAGTGTTGTCAGCTGAAGTCTGATGATGCAGACGACCATAAGAACGAAGTAACGAAGAGTACCCCTAGGCCGCGCCTCTTTAGCTCAGTGGTAGAGTACTGCTCTAATAAAGCAGGTGTCGTAAGTTCCTTCCTCACAGGAGAATGATGAATTTTGGAAATCAGTTGCGCGTCGTGGCCGTATAGCAAACAGTATCTGTGATGACGAACAATTAGCGACAGGCGTTTTTTTAAGAATTACTCTCAGATGTGATTAAGGCGAATGGCGCAGATAAAGAATTTGCCAAAGCGGTACAGCATAAAGTGGGACGAGGCAGTCTGAATTATATTTTATAGATGTATTTCTCACATATCTCAGAGCCTCTCGCGGTCGTCGTCGTCGTCGTCGACGTCGTCGTCGTCGCCGCCGCCGCTTCTGAAGAAGTAGCAAATGGCCATCGTAGCAAATGCGGCGAGGGACGCCCTGCCTTCGATTCCGAATGCACAAAGTGTGTGGTCTTGTTTCTCAGCCTATATTTGGTCGGTCTCGTAAGAGGTTGAATGTAACGAATGGGTGGGTAAGAGCAAGGGGCAGTGGCTGTGTAGAACGAAAACACAAATCCTCAGGGGTGTGAGCGTTTCGAGATGAGTCGTATACATGTTATAGTTGTTCGTCAGTGACCGTATGGCCTAATGGATAAGCCTCGGACTTCGGGTCTGAAGATTACAGGTTCGAATGCTGTCACGCTCGTGTTTTTCCAGTTCTAAAAAGAAACATACCGTTTTAATGTAGCAATGAAGCAGTACGGAACCGTCTGCATGTTGCTGTTGACCATTTTTTGCTTGGAGATGCTCTTGAGCTTGAAACACACACAACAAGACCGGTGGTAACTAGCGAAATGGTCGGCAGAGTGCCGACACCGCGAGTTTTGACTGGCACTTGCACATCTAAAACAACGTCGGAAAGTAACTCGTTCAGCTTTTGAGTCACATGAAGTATGTGTGTTAACTTTGACGCCACTAGCTCTGCATGTTGTCATGCAATTTCTTTACCTCTCAGAAATGATTATGACATAAAAGTGAAGTACGTGACGAGTGTGACGTTAGAAAAACATTAGGGAGCATGGAGAGATTCTGTATGGGACCACCCAACCCAAACGAGTACTGTGTGACGTGCTACCCGGCATGTATACACCGAAGTAGCCGGCTAGCTCAGTCGGTAGAGCGTCAGACTCTTAATCCCAGGGTCGTGGTTCGAGCCACACGTTGGATGGAACGGAATTTTGTTCCGCTGCAGATGTAAATTAATGTTTTTCTGATTAACGAGATGTAATGGAAATAGCAACTTTAAACTTTGCCTACGTCTCTGTCAGTCGCAAGGAAACTGTATTTGAAGGTGAAGATGATTTTGTAGACACGTGTGAAAGACATGTTCTGAAATGCAAGTGTTGTTGTTTGGAGAGCACATCGGTTACGTGTCAGATGTGTAGCCAAGCAGCAATGGGTCGCCATAGCTGCAAATATTAGCCGGTAATATGAAGCGTTGTCAGCTGAAGTCTGATGATGCAGACGACCATAAAGACGAAGTACCCAAGAGTACCGCTAGGCCGCGCCTCTTTAGCTCAGTGGTACAGTACTGCTCTAATAAAGCAGGTGTCGTAAGTTCCATCCTCGGAGAAGAATGATCAATTTTGGAAATCATTTGCGCGTCGTGGCCGTATAGCAAACAGTATCTGTGATGACGAACAATTAGCGACCGGCGTTCTTTTAAGAATTACTCTCAGATGTGATTAAGGCGAATGGCGCAGATAAAGAATTTGCCAAAGCGGTACAGCATAAAGTGGGACGAGGCAGTCTGAATTACATTTTATAGATGTATTTCTCACATATCTCAGAGCCTCTCGCGGTCGTCGTCGTTGTCGTCGTCGTCGTCGCCGCCGCTTCTGCAGAAGTAGCAAATGGCCATCGTAGCAAATGCGGCGAGGGACGCCGTGCCTTCGATTCCGAATGCACAAAGTGTGTGGTCTTGTTTCTCAGTCTATATTTGGTCGGTCTAGTAAGAGGTTGAATGTAACGAATGGGTGGGAAAGAGCAAGGGGCAGCGGCTGTGTAGAACGAAAACACTAATCCTCAGGGGTCTGATCGTTTCGAGATGAGTCGTATACATGTTATAGTTGGTCGTCAGTGACCGTGTGGCCTAATGGATAAGCCTCGGACTTCGGGTCTGAAGATTACAGGTTCGAATGCTGTCACGCTCGTGTTTTCCCAGTTCTGAAAAAGAAACATACCGTTTTAATGTAGCAATGAAGCAGTACGATACCGTCTGAATGTTGCTGCTGACCATTTTTTGCTTGGAGATGCTCTTGAGCTTGAAACACACACAACAAGACCGGTGGTAACTAGCGAAATGGTCGGCAGAGTGCCGACACCGCGAGTTTTGACTGGCACTTGCATATCTTAAATAACGTAGGGAAGTAACTCGTTCGGCTTTTGAGTCACATGAAGTATGTGTGTTAACTTTGACGCCACTAGCTCTGCATGTTGTCATGCAATTTCTTTACCTCTCAGAAATGATTATGACATAAAAGTGAAGTACGTGACGAGTGTGACGTTAGAAAAACATTAGGGAGCATGGAGAGATTCTGTATTGGACCACCCAACCCAAACGAGTACTGTGTGACGTGCTACCCGGCATGTATACACCGAGGTAGCCGGCTAGCTCAGTCGGTAGAGCTTCATACTCTTAATCCAAGGGTCGTCGCTTCGAGCCACACGCTGGGCGGAAAGGAATTTTGTTCCGCTGCAGATGTAAATTACCGTTTTTCTGATTAACGAGATGTAATGCAAATAGCAACTTTAAACTTTGCCTACGTCTCTGTCAGTCGCAAGGAAACTGTATTTGAAGGTGAAGGTGATTTTGTAGACACGTGTGAAAGACATGTTCTGAAATGCAAGTGTTGTTGTTTGGAGAGCACATCGGTTACGTGTCAGATGTGTAGCCAAGCAGCAATGGGTCGCCATAGCTGCAAATATTAGCCGGTAATAGGAAGTGTTGTCAGCTGAAGTCTGATGATGCAGACGACCATAAGAACGAAGTAACGAAGAGTACCGCTAGGACGCGCCTCTTTAGCTCAGTGGTAGAGTACTGCTCTTATAAACCAGGTGTCGTAAGTTCCGTCCTCACAGGAGAATATTTATTTTCGAAATCAGTTGCGCGTCCTGGCCGTATAGCAAACAGTATCTGTGATGACGAACAATTAGCGACAGGCGTTTTTTTAAGAATTACTCTCAGATGTGATTAAGGCGAATGGCGCAGATAAAGAATTTGCCAAAGCGGTACAGCATAAAGTGGGACGAGGCAGTCTGAATTATATTTTATAGATGTATTTCTCACATATCTCAGAGCCTCTCGCGGTCGTCGTCGTCGTCAACGTCGTCGTCGTCGCCGCCGCCGCTTCTGCAGAAGTAGCAAATGGCCATCGTAGCAAATGCGGCGAGGGACGCCCTGCCTTCGATTCCGAATGCACAAAGTGTGTGGTCTTGTTTCTCAGTCTATATTTGGTCGGTCTCGTAAGAGGTTGAATGTAACGAATGGGTGGGAAAGAGCAAGGGGCAGCGGCTGTGTAGAACGAAAACACAAATCCTCAGGGGTGTGAGCGTTTCGAGATGAGTCGTATACATGTTATAGTTGGTCGTCAGTGACCGTATGGCCTAATGGATAAGCCTCTGACTTCGGGTCTGAAGATTACAGGTTCGAATGCTGTCACGCTCGTGTTTTTCCAGTTCTGAAAAAGAAACATACCGTTTTAATGTAGCAATGAAGCAGTACGAAACCGTCTGAATGCTGCTGTTGACCATTTTTGCTTGGAGATGCTCTTGAGCTTGAAACACACACAACAAGACCGGTGGTAACTAGCGAAATGGTCGGCAGAGTGCCGACACCGCGAGATTTGACTGGCACTTGCACATCTAAAACAACGTCGGAAAGTAACTCGTTCGGCTTTTGAGTCACATGAAGTATGTGTGTTAACTTTGACGCCACTAGCTCTGCATGTTGTCATGCAATTTCTTTACCTCTCAGAAATGATTATGACATAAAAGTGAAGTACGTGACAAGTGTGACGTTAGAAAAACATTAGGGAGCATGGAGAGATTCTGTATGGGACCACCCAACCCAAACGTGTACTGTGTGACGTGCTACCCAGCATATGTACACCGAGGTAGCCGGGTAGCTCAGTTGGTAGAGCGTCAGACTCTTAATCCCAGGGTCGTGGGTTCGAGCCACACGTTGGGCGGAACGGAATTTTGTTCCGCTGCAGATGTAAATTACCGTTTTTCTGATTAACAAGAAGTAATGGAAATAGCAACTTTAAACTTTGCCTACGTCTCTGT
>NW_026063035.1:0-61271 GCF_023897955.1 Schistocerca gregaria | reverse complement strand
ATTTCATCAACACTTTGAAGGTCCACAGATTACAGAATGCCTCCAGATGTGCATCGGAAACTACTACTGGTCTTCGAGGGAACGATCAAAGCATAGACTGTTTGAGACATTACTCCCGTGGAGGAAATTGCGCATGGTGACTGTTGTATTCAATCCCGATGCAATTTCTGTGTTTCATCAACACTCAGTTAGTCCACAGATTACAGAATGCCTCCAGATGTGCATCGGAAACTACCACTTGTCTTCGAGGGAACGATCAAAGCGTAGACTGTTTGAGACATTACTAGCATGGAGGAAAAGAGCGCATGGTGACTGTTGTATTCAATCCCGATGCAATTTCTGTGTTTCATCAACACTCAGATAGTCCACAGATTACAGAATACCTCCAGATGTGCATCGGAAACTACTACAGGTCTAACAGGTAACGGTCAAAGCGTAGAATGTTTGAGACATTACTCCCGTGGAGGAAAGTGGTCATGGGGACTGTTGTATTCAATCCCGATGCAATTTCTGTGTTTCATCAACACTCAGTTGGTCCACAGATTACAGAATGCCTCCAGATGTGCATCGGAAACTACTACTGGTCTTCCAGGGATCGATCAAAGCGTAGACTGTTTGAGACATTACTCCCATGGAGGAAAGTGCGCATGGTGACTGTTGTATTCAATCCCGATGCAATTTCTGTGTTTCATCAACACTCTGATAGTCCACAGATTACAGAATGCCTCCAGATGTGCATCGGAAACTACTACTGGTATTCCAGGGAACAATCAAAGCGTAAACTGTTTGAGGCATTACTCCCTTGGAGAAATGTGTGCATCGTCACCGTTGTATTCAATCCCGATGCAATTTCTGTGTTTTATCAACACTCTGATAGTCCACAGATTACAGAATGACTCGAGATGTGCATCGTAAACTACTACTGGTCTTCCAGGGAACGATCAAAGCGTAGTCAGTTTGAGACATTACTTACATGGAGGAAAGTGCGCATGGTGACTGTTGTATTCAATCACGAAGCAATTTCTGTGTTTTATCGATACTCTGATAGTCCACAGATTACAGAATGGCTCCAGGTGTGCATCGGAAACTACTACTGGTCTAACAGAAAATGATCCAAGCGTAGAATGTTTGAGACACTACTCCCATGGGGGAAAGTGTGCATCGTAACAGTTGTATTCAATCCCGATGCAATTTCTGTGTTTCATCAACACTCAGATACATGACAGATTACAGAATGCCTCCAGATGTGCATCGGAAACTACTACTGGTCTAACAGGAAAAGATCCAAGCGTAGAATGTTTGAGACATTACTCCCATGGGGGAAAGTGTGCATCGTGACAGTTGTATTCAATCCCGATGCAATTTCTGTGTTTCATCAACACTCAGATAGTTGACAGGTTACAGAATGCCTCCAGATGTGCATCGGAAACTACTACTGGTCTTCCTGGGAACGATCATTTTGTAGACTGTTTGTGACATTACTCCCACGGAGGAAAGTGCGCATGGTGACTGTTGTATTACATCGCGATGCAATTTCTGTGTTCATCGACACCTGGATTGACCACACATTACAGAATGAATCCAGATGTTCATCGGAAACTACTACTGGTCTTCACGGGACGACCGAATCGATCACAGTTTGAGACATTACTCCCATTTAGGAAAGTGCTCATGGTGACCGTTGTATTAAATCCCGATGCAATTTCTGTGTTTCATCAACACTCTGATAGTCCACAGATTACAGAATGCCTTCAGATGTGCATCGGAAACTACTACTGATCTTCCAGGGAGCGATCGAAGCGTAGACTGTTTGAGAAATTACTCCCGTGGAGTAAAGTGGTCATGGGGACTGTTGTATTCAATCCCGATGCAATATCTGTGTTTCATCAACACTCAGTTAGTCCACAGATTACAGAATGCCTCCAGATGTGCATCGGAAACTACTACTGGTCTTCCAGGGATCGATCAAAGCGTAGACTGTTTGAGACATTACTCCCATGGAGGAAAGTGCGCATGGTGACTGTTGTTTTCAATCCCGATGCAATTTCTGTGTTTCATCAACACTCTGATAGTCCACAGATTACAGAATGCCTCCAGATGTGCATCGGAAACTACTACTGGTATTCCAGGGAACAATCAAAGCGTAAACTGTTTGAGGCATTACTCCCTTGGAGAAATGTGTGCATCGTCACTGTTGTATTCAATCCCGATGCAATTTCTGTGTTTTATCAACACTCTGATAGTCCACAGATTACAGAATGACTCGAGATGTGCATCGGAAACTACTACTGGTCTTCCAGGGAACGATCAAAGCGTAGTCAGTTTGAGACATTACTTACATGGAGGAAAGTGCGCATGGTGACTGTTGTATTCAATCCCGAAGCAATTTCTGTGTTTTATCGATACTCTGATAGTCCACAGATTACAGAATGGCTCCAGATGTGCATCGGAAACTACTACTGGTCTAACAGGAAATGATCCAAGCGTAGAATGTTTGAGACATTACTCCCATGGGGGAAAGTGTGCATCGTGACAGTTGTATTCAATCCCGAAGCAATTTCTGTGTTTCATCAACACTCAGATACATGACAGATTACAGAATGCCTCCAGATGTGCATCGGAAACTACTACTGGTCTTCCTGGGAACGATCAAAGCGTAGACTGTTTGAGACATTACTCCCATGGAAGAAAGTGCGCATGGTGACTGTTATATTCAATCCCGATGCAATTTCTGTGTTCATCAACAGTCTGATAGTCCACAGATTACAGAATGCCTCCAGAAGTGCATCGGAAACGACTACTGGTCTTCCAGGGAACGATCAAGGCGTAGACTGTTTGAGAATTACTCCCATGGAGGAAAGTGGTCATGGGGACTGTTGTATTCATTCCCGATGCAATTTCTGTGTTTCATCAACACTTTGAAGGTCCACAGATTACAGAATGCCTCCAGATGTGCATCGAAACTACTACTGGTATTTCAGGGAACGATCAAAGCGTAGACTGTTTGAGACATTACTCCTGTGGAGGAAAGTGCGAATGGTGACTGTTGTATTTAATCCCGATGCAATTTCTGTGTTTCATCAACACTCTGGTAGTCCACAGATTACAGATTGCCTCCAGATGTGCATCGGAAACTACTACTGGTCTTCTTGGGAACGATCAAAGCATAGACTCTTTGAGACATTACTCCCATAGAGGAAAGTGCGCATGGTGACTGTTGTATTCAATCACGATGCAATTTCAGTGTTTCATCAAGACTTTGGAGGTCCACAGAATACAGAATGCCTCCAGATGTGCATCGGTAACTACTACTGGTCTTAGAGGGAACGATCAAAGCGTAGATTTTTTGAGACGTTACTCCCATGAGAGAAAGTGTGCATGGTGACTGTTGTGTTCAATCCCGATGCAATTTCTGTGTTTCATCAACACTCAGATAGTCCACAGATTACAGAATGCCTCCAGATGAGCATCGGAAACTACTACTGGTCTTCCAGGGAACGATCAAGGCGTAGACTGTTTGAGAATTACTCCCATGGAGGAAAGTATTCATGGGGACTGTTGTATTCAATCCCGATGCAATTTCTGTATTTCATCAACACTTTGAAGGTCCACAGATTACAGAATGCCTCCAGATGTGCATCGGAAACTACTACTGGTATTACAGGGAACGATCAAAGCGTAGACTGTTTGAGACATTCCTCCCGTGGAGGAAAGTGCGAATGGTGACTGTTGTATTTAATCCCGATGCAATTTCTGTGTTTCATCAACACCTGGATTGACCACAGATTACAGAATGCCTCCAGATGTGCATCGGAAACTATTACTGATTTTCCAGGGAGCGATCAAAGTGTAGACTGTTTGAGACATTACTCCCATGGAGGAAAGTGCGCATGGTGACTGTTATATTCAATCCCGATGCAATTTCTGTGTTCATCAACAGTCTGATAGTCCACAGATTACAGAATGCCTCCAGATGAGCATCGGAAACTACTACTGGTCTTCCGTTGAACCGTCAAGTCGTAGACTGTTTGAGAATTACTCCCATGGAGGAAAGTATGCATTGTGACTGTTGTATTCAATCCCGATGCAATTTCTGTGTTTCATCAACACTCTGATAGTCCACAGATTACAGAATGCCTCCAGATGTGCATCGGAAACTACTACTGGTATTCCAGGGAACAATCAAAGCGTAAACTGTTTGAGGCATTACTCCCTTGGAGAAATGTGTGCATCGTCACTGTTGTATTCAATCCCGATGCAATTTCTGTGTTTTATCAACACTCTGATAGTCCACAGATTACAGAATGACTCGAGATGTGCATCGGAAACTACTACTGGTCTTCCAGGGAACGATCAAAGCGTAGTCAGTTTGAGACATTTCTTACATGAAGGAAAGTGCGCATGGTGACTGTTGTATTCAATCCCGAAGCAATTTCTGTGTTTTATCGATACTCTGATAGTCCACAGATTACAGAATGGCTCCAGATGTGCATCGGAAACTACTACTGGTCTAACAGGAAATGATCCAAGCGTAGAATGTTTGAGACATTACTCCCATGGGGGAAAGTGTGCATCGTGACAGTTGTATTCAATCCCGAAGCAATTTCTGTGTTTCATCAACACTCAGATACATGACAGATTACAGAATGCCTCCAGATGTGCATCGGAAACTACTACTGGTCTTCCTGGGAACGATCAAAGTGTAGACTGTTTGTGACATTACTCCCACGGAGGAAAGTGCGCATGGTGACTGTTGTATTAAATCGCGATGGAATTTCTGTGTTCATCAACACCTGGATTGACCACACATTACAGAATGCCTCCAGATGTTCATCGGAAACTACTACTGGTCTTCACGGAACGATCAAATCGATCACAGTTTGAGACATTACTCCCATGGAGGAAAGTGCTCATGGTGACCGTTGTATTAAATCCCGATGCAATTTCTGTGTTTCATCAATACTCTGAGAGTCCACAGAATACAGAATGCCTGCAGATGTGCATCGGAAACTATTACTGATCTTCCAGGGAGCGATCGAAGCGTAGACTGTTTGAGACATTACTCCCATGGAGGAAAGTGCGCATGGTGACTGTTGTATTTAATCCCGATGCAATTTCTGTGTTTCATCAACACTCTGGTAGTCCACAGATTACAGATTGCCTCCAGATGTGCATCGGAAACTACTACTGGTCTTCCTGGGAACGATCAAAGCATAGACTGTTTGAGACATTACTCCCATAGAGGAAAGTGCGCATGGTGACTGTTGTATTCAATCACGATGCAATTTCTGTGTTTCATCAAGACTTTGGAGGTCCACAGAATACAGAATGCCTGCAGATGTGCATCGGTAACTACTACTGGTCTTAGAGAGAACGATCAAAGCGTAGATTTTTTGAGACGTTACTCCCATGAGAGAATGTGTGCATGGTGACTGTTGTGTTCAACCCCGATGCAATTTCTGTGTTTCATCAACACTCAGATAGTCCACAAATTACGGAATGCCTCCAGATGTGCATGGGAAACTACTACTGGTATTCCAGGGAACGATCAAAGCGTAGACTGTTTGAGTCATTACTCCCATGGAGAAAAGTGGGCATCGTGACTGTTGTATTCAATCCCGATGCAATTTCTGTGTTTCATCAACAACTGGATTGACCACAGATTACAGAATGCCTCCAGATTTGCATCAGAAACTACTACTGGTCTTCCTGGGAACGATCAAATCATAGACCGTTTGAGACATTACTCCCATGGAGGAAAGTGCGCATGGTGACTGTTGTATTCAATCACGATGCAATTTCTGTGTTCATCAACAGTCTGATAGTCCACAGATTACAGAATGCCTCCAGATGAGCATCGGAAACTACTACTGGTCTTCCAGGGAACGATCAAGGCGTAGACTGTTTGAGAATTACTCCCATGGAGGAAAGTATTCATGGGGACTGTTGTATTCAATCCCGATGCAATTTCTGTATTTCATCAACACTTTGAAGGTCCACAGATTACAGAATGCCTCCAGATGTGCATCGGAAACTACTACTGGTATTACAGGGAACGATCAAAGCGTAGACTGTTTGAGACATTACTCCCGTGGAGGGAAGTGCGAATGGTGACTGTTGTATTTAATCCCGATGCAATTTCTGTGTTTCATCAACACCTGGATTGACCACAGATTACAGAATGCCTCCAGATGTGCATCGGAAACTATTACTGATTTTCCAGGGAGCGATCAAAGTGTAGACTGTTTGAGACATTACTCCCATGGAGGAAAGTGCGCATGGTGACTGTTATATTCAATCCCGATGCAATTTCTGTGTTCATCAACAGTCTGATAGTCCACAGATTACAGAATGGCTCCAGTTGTGCATCGGAAACTACTACTGATATTCCAGGGAACGATCAAGGCGTAGACTGTTTGAGAATTTCCAGAATGAGATTTTCACTCTGCAGCGGAGTGTGCGCTGATATGAAACTTCCTGGCAGATTAAAACTGTGTGCCCGACCGAGACTCGAACTCGGGACCTTTGCCTTTCGCGGGCAAGAGCTCTACCAACTGCATGCATGTTTCGCAGAAGAGCTTCTGTAAAGTTTGAAAGGTAGGAGACGGATACTGGTAGAAGTAAAGCTGTGAGTACCGGGCGTGAGTCGTGCTTCGGTAGCTCAGTTGGTAGAGCTCTTACCCGCGAAGGGCAAAGGTCCCGAGTTCGAGTCTCGGTCGGGCACACAGTTTTAATCTGCCAAAATGTTTGAGAATTCCTCCCATGGAGGAAAGTGGTCATGGTAACTGTTGTATTGAATCCCGAAGCAATTTCTGTGTTTCATCAATACTCTGATAGTCCACAGAATACAGATTGCCTCCAGATGTCCATCGGAAACTACTACTGGTATTACGGGGAACGATCAAAGCGTAGACCGTTTGAGACATTACTCCCTTCGAGGAAAGTGCGAATGGTGACTGTTGTATTTAATCCCGATGCAATTTCTGTGTTTCATCAACACTCTGGTAGTCCACAGATTACAGATTGCCTCTAGATGTGCATCGGAAACTACTACTGGTCTTCCAGGGAACGATCAAAGCATAGACTGTTTGGGACATTACTCCCATGGAGGAAAGTGCGCATGGTGACTGTTGTATTCAATCACGATGCAATTTCTGTGTTTCATCAACACTGTGGAGGTCCACAGATTACAGAATGCCTCCAGATGTGCATCGGTAACTACTACAGGCCTTAGAGGGAACGATCAAAGCATAGACTGTTTGAGAAATTACTCCGATGCGCATGGTGACGTTTGTATTCAATCCCGATGCAATATCTGTGTTTCATCAACACTCAGTTAGTCCACAGATTACAGAATGCCTCCAGATGTGCATCGGAAACTACTACTGGTCTTCCAGGGAACGATCAAAGCGTAGAATGTTTGAGACATTACTCCCATGGAGGAAAGTGCGCATGGTGACTGTTGTATTCAATCCCGATGCAATTTCTGTGTTTCATCAAGCATCTGATAGTTCACAGATTACAGAATACCTCCAGATGTGCATCGGATACTGCAACTGGTCTTCCAGGGAACGATCAAAGCGTAAACTGTTTGAGACATTACTCCCATGGAGGAATGTGCGCATGGTGACTGTTGTATTCAATCCCGATTCGATTTCTGTGTTTCATCAACACGCTGAAAGTCCACAGTTTACAGAATGACTCGAGATGTGCATCGGAAACCACTACTGGTCTTCCAGGGAACGATCAAGGCGTAGACTGTTTGGGACATTACTCCCGTGGAGGAAAGTGCGCATGGTGACTGTTGTATTCAATCCCGAAGCAATTTCTGTGTTTCATCAACACTCTGATAGTCCACAGATTACAGAATGGCTCCAGATGTGCATCGGAAACTACTACTGGTCTAACAGGGAAAGATCTAAGCGTAGATTGTTTGACACGTTACTCCCATGAGAGAAAGTGTGCATGGTGACTGTTGTGTTCAATCACGATGCAATTTTTGTGTTTTATCAACACTCAGATACTCATCAGATTACAGAATGCCTCCAGATGTGCATGGGAAACTACTACTGGTCTTCCAGGGAACGATCAAAGCGTAGACTGTTTGAGTCATTACTCCCATGGAGAAAAGTGTGCATCGTCACTGTTGTATTCAATCCCGATGCAATATCTGTGTTTCATCAACACTCAGATACTCATCAGATTACAGAATGCCTCCAGATGCGCATGTGAAACTACTACTGGTCTTCCAGGGAACGATCAAAGCGTAGACTGTTTGAGTCATTACTCCCATGGAGAAAAGTGAGCATCGTGACTATTGTATTCAATCCCGATGCAATTTCTTCGTTTCATCAACACTCAGATAGTCGACAGGTTACAGAATGCCTACAGATGTGCATCGGAAACTACTACTGGTCTTCCAGGGAACGACCAAAGCGTAGACTGTCTGAGTCATTACTCCCACGGAGGAAAGTGCGCATGGTGACTGTTGTATTAAATCGCGATGTAATTTCTGTATTCATCAACAACTGGATTGACCACAGATTACAGAATGCCTCCAGATTTGCATCGGAAACTACTACTGGTCATCACGAAACGATCAAATCGATCACAGTTTGAGACATTACTCCCATGGAGGGAAGTGCGCATGGGACCGTTGTATTCAATCTCGATTAAATTTCTGTGTTTCATCAACACTCTGATAGTCCACAGATTACAGAATGCCTCCAGATGTGCATCGGAAACTACTACTGATCTTCCAGGGAGCGATCAAAGCGTAGACTGTTTGAGACATTACTCCCATGGAGGAAAGTGCGCATGGTGACTGTTGTATTCAATCACGATGCAATTTCTGTGTTCATCAACACCTGGATTGACCACAGATTACCGAATGCCTCCAGATGTGCATCGGAAACTATTACTGATCTTCCAGGGAGCGCTCAAAGCGTAGACTGTTTGAGACATTACTCCCATGGAGGAAAGTGAGCATGGTGACTGTTATATTCAATCCCGATGCAATTTCTGTGTTAATCAACAGTCTGATAGTCCACAGATTACAGAATGCCTCCAGATGTGCATCGGAAACTACTACTGGTCTAACAGGGAACGATCTAAGCGTAGATTGTTTGAGACGTTACTCCCATGAGAGAAAGTGTGCATGGTGACTGTTGTGTTCAATCACGATGCAATTTTTGTGTTTCATCAACACTCAGATACTCATCAGATTACAGAATGCCTCCAGATATGCATGGGAAACTACTACTGGTCTTCCAGGGAACGATCAAAGCGTAGACTGTTTGAGTCATTACTCCCATGGAGAAAAGTGTGCATCGTCAATGTTGTATTCAATCCCGATGCAATATCTGTGTTTCATCAACACTCAGTTAGTCCACAGATTACAGAATGCCTCCAGATGTGCATCGGAAACTACTACTGGTCTTCCAGGGAACGATCAAAGCGTAGACTGTTTGAGACATTACTCCCATGGAGGAAAGTGCGCATGGTGACTGTTGTATTCAATCCCGATGCAATTTCTGAGTTTCATCAACACTCTGATAGTCCACAGATTACAGAATGCCTCCAGATGCGCATGTGAAACTACTACTGGTCTTCCAGGGAGTGATCAAAGCGTAGACTGTTTGAGACATTACTCCCATGGAGGAAAGTGCGCATGGTGACTGTTATATTCAATCCCGATGCAATTTCTGTGTTAATTAACAGTCTGATAGTCCGCAGATTACAGAATGCCTCTAGATGTGCATCGGAAACTACTACTGGTCTTCCAGGGAACGATCAAAGCGTAGACTGTTTGAGTCATTACTCCCATGGAGAAAAGTGTGCATCGTCACTGTTGTATTCAATCCCGATTCAATTTCTGTGTTTCATCAACACTCAGATACTCATCAGATTACAGATTTCCTCCAGATGCGCATGTGAAACTACTACTGGTCTTCCAGGGAACGATCAAAGCGTAGACTGTTTGACTCATTACTCCCATGGAGAAAAGTGTGCATCGTGACTGTTGTATTCAATCCCAATGCAATTTCTTCGTTTCATCAACACTCAGGTAGTCGACAGGTTACAGAATGCCTACAGATGTTTATCGGAAACTACTACTGGTTTTCCTGGGAACGATCAAAGTGTAGACTGTTTGTGACATTACTCCCACGGAGGAAAGGGCGCATGGTGACTGTTGTATTCATTCCCGATGCTATTTCTGAGTTTCATCAACACTCTGATAGTCCACAGAATACAGATTGCCTCGAGATGTGCATCGGAAACTGCTACTGGTCTTCCTGGGAACGATCAAAAAATAGACTCTATGAGACATTACTCCCATGGAGGAAAGTGCGCATGGTGACATTTGTATTCAATCCCGATGCAATACCTGTGTTTCATCAACACTCAGTTATTCCACAGATTAGAGAATGCCTCCAGATGTGCATCGGAAACTACTACTGGTCTTCCTGTTAACGATCAAAGAGTAGACTGTTTGTGACATTACTCCCACGGAGGAAAGGGCGCATGGTGACTGTTGTATTCATTCCCGATGCTATTTCTGAGTTTCATCAACACTCTGATAGTCCACAGAATACAGATTGCCTCCAGATGTGCATCGGAAACTGCTACTGGTCTTCCTGGGAACGATCAAAGAATAGACTCTATGAGACATTACTCCCATGGAGGAAAGTGCGCATGGTGATTGTTGTATTCAATCCCGATGCAATTTCTGGGTTTCCTCAACACTCAGAAACTCATAGGATTAAAGAATGCCTCCAGATTTGCATCGGAAACTACTACTGGTCTTCCAGGGAACGATCAAAGCGTAGACTGTCTGAGTCATTACTCCCATGGAGGAAAGTGCGCATGGTGACAGTTGTATTAAATCGCGATGCAATTTCTGTGTTCATCAACAACTGGATTGACCACAGATTACAGAATGGCTCCAGATGTGCATCGGAAACTACTACTGGTCTAACAGGGAACGATCTAAGCGTAGATTGTTTGACCCGTTACTCCCATGAGAGAAAGTGTGCATGGTGACTGTTGTGTTCAATCACGATGCAATTTTTGTGTTTTATCAACACTCAGATACTCATCAGATTACAGAATGCCTCCAGATGTGCATGGGAAACTACTACTGGTCTTCCAGGGAACGATCAAAGCGTAGACTGTTTGAGTCATTACTCCCATGGAGAAAAGTGTGCATCGTCACTGTTGTATTCAATCCCGATGCAATTTCTGTGTTTCATCAACACTCAGATACTCATCAGATTACAGAATGCCTCCAGATGCGCATGTGAAACTACTACTGGTCTTCCAGGGAACGATCAAAGCGTAGACTGTTTGAGTCATTACTCCCATGGAGAAAAGTGAGCATCGTGACTATTGTATTCAATCCCGATGCAATTTCTTCGTTTCACCAACACTCAGATAGTCGACAGGTTACAGAATGCCTACAGATGTGCATCGGAAACTACTACTGGTCTTCCAGGGAACGACCAAAGCGTAGACTGTCTGAGTCATTACTCCCACGTAGGAAAGTGCGCATCGTGACTGTTGTATTAAATCGCGATGTAATTTCTGTATTCATCAACAACTGGATTGACCACAGATTACAGAATGCCTCCAGATTTGCATCGAAAACTACTACTGGTCATCACGGAACGATCAAATCGATCACAGTTTGAGACATTACTCCCATGGAGGAAAGTGCGCATGGTGACCGTTGTATTCAATCTCGATTAAATTTATGTGTTTCATCAACACTCTGATAGTCCACAGATTACAGAATGCCTCCAGATGTGCATCGGAAACTACTACTGTTCTTCCAGGGAGCGATCAAAGCGTAGACTGTTAGAGACATTACTCCCATGGAGGAAAGTGCGCATGGTGACTGTTGTATTCAATCACGATGCAATTTCTGTGTTCATCAACACCTGGATTGACCACAGATTACCGAATGCTTCCAGATGTGCATCGGAAACTATTACTGATCTTCCAATGAGCGCTCAAAGCGTAGACTGTTTGAGACATTACTCCCATGGAGGAAAGTGCGCATGGTGACTGTTATATTCAATCCCGATGCAATTTCTGTGTTAATCAACAGTCTGATAGTCCACAGATTACAGAAAGCCTCCAGATGTGCATCGGAAACTACTACTGGTCTAACAGGGAACGATCTAAGCGTAGATTGTTTGAGACGTTACTCCCATGAGAGAAAGTGTGCATGGTGACTGTTGTGTTCAATCACGATGCAATTTTTGTGTTTCATCAACACTCAGATACTCATCAGATTACAGAATGCCTCCAGATGTGCATGGGAAACTACTACTGGTCTTCCAGGGAACGATCAAAGCGTAGACTGTTTGAGTCATTACTCCCATGGAGAAAATTGTGCATCGTCACCGTTGTATTCAATCCCGATGCAATATCTGTGTTTCATCAACACTCAGTTAGTCCACAGATTACAGAATGCCTCCAGATGTGCAACGGAAACTACAACTGGTCTTCCAGGCAACAATCAAAGCGTAAACTGTTTGAGACATTACTCCCATGGAGGAATGTGCGCATGGTGACTGTTGTATTCAACCCCGATTCAATTTCTGTGTTTCATCAACACACTGATAGCCCACAGATTACAGAATGACTCGAGATGTGCATCGGAAACTACTACTGGTCTTCCAGGGAACGATCAAGGCGTAGACTGTTTGGGACTTCACTCCCATAGAGGAAAGTGTGCATGGTGACTGTTGTATTCAAGACCGAAGCAATTTCTGAGTTTCATCAACACTCTGATAGTCCACAGTTTACAGAATGGCTCCAGATGTGCATCGGAAACTACTACTGGTCTAGCAGGGAACGATCAAAGCGTAGATTGTTTGAGACGTTACTCCCATGAGGGAAAGTGTGTATGGTGACTGTTGTGTTCAATCCCGATGCCATATCTGTGTTTCATCAACACTCAGATAGTCCACAGATTACGGAATGCCTCCAGATGTGCATCGGATACTACTACTGGTCTTCCTGGGAACAATCAAAGCGTAGAATGTTTGGGACATTACTCCCACGGAAGGAAAGTGCGCATGATGACTGTTGTATTCAATCTCGAAGCTATTTCTGAGTTTCATCAACACTCTGATAGTCCACAGATTACAGATTGCCTCCAGATGTCCATTAAAAACTGCTACTGGTCTTCCTCTGAACGATCAAAAATAGACTCTTTCAGACATTACTCCCATGGAGGAAAGTGTGCATCGTGACTGTTGTATTCAATCCCGATTCAATTTCTGTGTTTCAACAACACTCTGATAGCCCACAGATTACTGAATGACTCGAGATGTGCATCGGAAACTATTACTGATCTTCCAGGGAGTGATCAAAGCGTAGACTGTTTGAGACATTACTCCCATGGAGGAAAGTGCGCATGGTGACTGTTATATTCAATCCCGATGCAATTTCTGTGTTAATTAACAGTCTGATAGTCCGCAGATTACAGAATGCCTCCAGATGTGCATCGGAAACTACTACTGGTCTTCCAGGGAACGATCAAAGCGTAGACTGTTTGATTTATTACTCCCATGGAGAAAAGTGTGCATCGTCACTGTTGTATTCAATACCGATTCAATTTCTGTGTTTCATCAACACTCAGATACTCATCAGATTACAGAATGCCTCCAGATGCGCATGTGAAACTACTACTGGTCTTCCAGGGAACGATCAAAGCGTAGACTGTTTGAGTCATTACTCCCATGGAGAAAAGTGTGCATCGTGACTGTTGTATTCAATCCCAATGCAATTTCTTCGTTTCATCAACACTCAGATAGTCGACAGGTTACAGAATGCCTACAGATTTTTATCGGAAACTACTACTGGTTTTCCTGGGAACGATCAAAGTGTAGACTGTTTGTGACATTACTCCCACGGAGGAAAGGGCGCATGGTGACTGTTGTATTCAATCCCGAAGATATTTCTGAGTTTCATCAACACTCTGATAGTCCACAGATTACAGAATGGCTCCAGATGTGCATCGGAAACTACTACTGGTCTAACAGGGAACGATCAAAGCGTAGATTGTTTGAGACGTTACTCCCATGAGGGAAAGTGTGCATGGTGACTGTTGTGTTCAATCCCGATGCAATTTCTGTGTTTCATCAACACTCAGATACTCATCAGATTACAGAATGCCTCCAGATGTGCATGTGAAACTACTACTGGTCTTCCAGGGAACGATCAAAGCGTAGACTGTTTGAGTCATTACTCCCATGGAGAAAAGTGTGCATCGTGACTGTTGTATTCAATCCCGACGCAATTTCTGTGTTTCATCAACACTCACATAGTCGACAGGTTACAGAATGCCTACAGATGTGCATCGGAAACTACTACTGATCGTAGAGGGAATGATCAAAGCATAGACTGTTTGAGACATTACTCCCATGGAGGAAAGTGCGCATGGTGACTGTTGTATTCAATCACGATGCAATTTCTGTGTTTCATCAACACTTTGAAGGTCCACAGATTACAGAATGCCTCCAGATGTGCATCGGTAACTACTACTGATCGTAGAGGGAACGATCAAAGCATAGACTGTTTGAGACATTACTCCTGTGGAGGAAAGTGCGCAAGGTGACGTTTGTATTCAATCCCGATGCAATACCTGTGTTTCATCAACACTCAGTTATTCCACAGATTAGAGAATGCCTCCAGATGTGCATCGGAAACTACTACTGGTCTTCCTGTTAACGATCAAAGAGTAGACTGTTTGTGACATTACTCCCACGGAGGAAAGGGCGCATGGTGACTGTTGTATTCATTCCCGATGCTATTTCTGAGTTTCATCAACACTCTGATAGTCCACAGAACACAGATTGCCTCCAGATGTGCATCGGAAACTGCTACTGGTCTTCCTGGGAACGATCAAAGAATAGACTCTATGAGACATTACTCCCATGGAGGAAAGTGCGCATGGTGATTGTTGTATTCAATCCCGATGCAATTTCTGGGTTTCCTCAACACTCAGAAACTCATAGGATTAAAGAATGCCTCCAGATTTACATCGGAAACTACTACTGGTCTTCCAGGGAACGATCAAAGCGTAGACTGTCTGAGTCATTACTCCCATGGAGGAAAGTGCGCATGGTGACAGTTGTATTAAATCGCGATGCAATTTCTGTGTTCATCAACAACTGGATTGACCACAGATTACAGAATGGCTCCAGATGTGCATCGGAAACTACTACTGGTCTAACAGGGAACGATCTAAGCGTAGATTGTTTGACCCGTTACTCCCATGAGAGAAAGTGTGCATGGTGACTGTTGTGTTCAATCACGATGCAATTTTTGTGTTTTATCAACACTCAGATACTCATCAGATTACAGAATGCCTCCAGATGTGCATGGGAAACTACTACTGGTCTTCCAGGGAACGATCAAAGCGTAGACTGTTTGAGTCATTACTCCCATGGAGAAAAGTGTGCATCGTCACTGTTGTATTCAATCCCGATGCAATTTCTGTGTTTCATCAACACTCAGATACTCATCAGATTACAGAATGCCTCCAGATGCGCATGTGAAACTACTACTGGTCTTCCAGGGAACGATCAAAGCGTAGACTGTTTGAGTCATTACTCCCATGGAGAAAAGTGAGCATCGTGACTATTGTATTCAATCCCGATGCAATTTCTTCGTTTCATCAACACTCAGATAGTCGACAGGTTACAGAATGCCTACAGATGTGCATCGGAAACTACTACTGGTCTTCCAGGGAACGACCAAAGCGTAGACTGTCTGAGTCATTACTCCCACGTAGGAAAGTGCGCATCGTGACTGTTGTATTAAATCGCGATGTAATTTCTGTATTCATCAACAACTGGATTGACCACAGATTACAGAATGCCTCCAGATTTGCATCGAAAACTACTACTGGTCATCACGGAACGATCAAATCGATCACAGTTTGAGACATTACTCCCATGGAGGAAAGTGCGCATGGTGACCGTTGTATTCAATCTCGATTAAATTTATGTGTTTCATCAACACTCTGATAGTCCACAGATTACAGAATGCCTCCAGATGTGCATCGGAAACTACTACTGATCTTCCAGGGAGCGATCAAAGCGTAGACTGTTTGAGACATTACTCCCATGGAGGAAAGTGCGCATGGTGACTGTTGTATTCAATCACGATGCAATTTCTGTGTTCATCAACACCTGGATTGACCACAGATTACCGAATGCCTCCAGATGTGCATCGGAAACTATTACTGATCTTCCAATGAGCGCTCAAAGCGTAGACTGTTTGAGACATTACTCCCATGGAAGAAAGTGCGCATGGTGACTGTTATATTCAATCCCGATGCAATTTCTGTGTTAATCAACAGTCTGATAGTCCACAGATTACAGAAAGCCTCCAGATGTGCATCGGAAACTACTACTGGTCTAACAGGGAACGATGTAAGCGTAGATTGTTTGAGACGTTACTCCCATGAGAGAAAGTGTGCATGGTGACTGTTGTGTTCAATCACGATGCAATTTTTGTGTTTCATCAACACTCAGATACTCATCAGATTACAGAATGCCTCCAGATGTGCATGGGAAACTACTACTGGTCTTCCAGGGAACGATCAAAGCGTAGACTGTTTGAGTCATTACTCCCATGGACAAAAGTGTGCATCGTCACTGTTGTATTCAATCCCGATGCAATATCTGTGTTTCATCAACACTCAGTTAGTCCACAGATTACAGAATGCCTCCAGATGTGCATCGGAAACTACTACTGGTCTTCCAGGGAACGATCAAAGCGTAGACTGTTTTAGACATTACTCCCATGGAGGAAAGTGCGCATGGTGACTGTTGTATTCAATCCATATGCAATTTCTGTGTTTCATCAACACTCTGATAGTTCACAGATAACAGAATACCTCCAGATGTGCAACGGAAACTACAACTGGTCTTCCAGGCAACAATCAATGCGTAAACTGTTTGAGACATTACTCCCATGGAGGAATGTGCGCATGGTGACTGTTGTATTCAACCCCGATTCAATTTCTGTGTTTCAACAACACTCTGATAGCCCACAGATTACAGAATGACTCGAGATGTGCATCGGAAACTATTACTGATCTTCCAGGGAGTGATCAAAGCGTAGACTGGTTGAGACATTACTCCCATGGAGGAAAGTGCGCAAGGTGACTGTTATATTCAATCCCGATGCAATTTCTGTGTTAATTAACAGTCAGATAGTCCGCAGATTACAGAATGCCTCCAGATGTGCATCGGAAACTACTACTGGTCTTCCAGGGAACGATCAAAGCGTAGACTGTTTGAGTCATTACTCCCATGGAGAAAAGTGTGCATCGTCACTGTTGTATTCAATCCCGATTCAATTTCTGTGTTTCATCAACACTCAGATACTCATCAGATTACAGAATGCCTCCAGATGCGCATGTGAAACTACTACTGGTCTTCCAGGGAACGATCAAAGCGTAGACTGTCTGAGTCATTACTCCCATGGAGAAAAGTGTGCATCGTGACTGTTGTATTCAATCCCAATGCAATTTCTTCGTTTCATCAACACTCAGATAGTCGACAGGTTACAGAATGCCTACAGATTTTTATCGGAAACTACTACTGGTTTTCCTGGGAACGATCAAAGTGTAGACTGTTTGTGACATTACTCCCACGGAAGAAAGGGCGCATGGTGACTGTTGTATTCATTCCCGATGCTATTTCTGAGTTTCATCAACACTCTGATAGTCCACAGAATACAGATTGCTTCGAGATGTGCATCGGAAACTGCTACTGGTCTTCCTGGGAACGATCAAAGAATAGACTCTATGAGACATTACTCCCATGGAGGAAAGTGCGCATGGTGATTGTTGTATTCAATCCCGATGCAATTTCTGGGTTTCCTCAACACTCAGAAACTCATAAGATTACAGAATGCCTCCAGATTTGCATCGGAAACTGCTACTGGTCTTCCAGGGAACGATCAAAGCGTAGACTGTCTGAGTCATTACTCCCATGGAATAAAGTGCGCATGGTGACTGCTGTATTAAATCGCGATGCAATTTCTGTGTTCATCAACAACTGGAATGACCACAGATTACAGAATGCCTCCAGATTTGCATCGGAAACTACTACTGGTCTTCAGGGAACGATTAAATCGATCACAGTTTGAGACATTACTCCCATGGAGGAAAGTGCGCATGGTGACCGTTGTATTCAATCTCGATTAAATTTCTGTGTTTCGTCAACACTCTGATAGTCCACAGATTAGAGAATGCCACCAGATGTGCATCGGAAACTACTACTGATCTTCCAGGGAGCGATCAAATCGTAGACTGTTTGAGACATTACTCCCATGGAGGAAAGTGGTCATGGGGACTGTTGTATTCAATCCCGATGCAATATCTGTGTTTCATCAACACTCTGGTAGTCCACAGACTACAGATTGCCTCCAGATGTTCATCTTTAACTATTACTGGTCTTCCTGGGAACGATCAAAGCATAGACTGTTTGAGACATTACTCCCATGGAGGAAAGTGTGCATGGTTACTGTTGTATTCAATCACGATACAATTTCTGTGTTCATCAACACCTGGATTGACCACAGATTACAGAATGCCTCCAGATGTGCATCGGAAACTATTACTGATCTTCCAGGGAGTGATCAAAGCGTAGACTGTTTGAGACATTACTCCCATGGAGGAAAGTGCGCATGGTGACTGTTATATTCAATCCCAATGCAATTTCAGTGTTAATTAACAGTCTGATAGTCCGCAGATTACAGAATGCCTCCAGATGTGCATCGGGAACTACTACTGGTCTTCCAGGGAACGATCAAGGCGTAGACTGTTTGAGAATTACTCCATGGAGGAAAGTGGTCATGGGGTCTGTTGTATTCAATCCCGATGCAATTTTTGTGTTTCATCAACACTCTGATAGTCCACAGATTACATAATACCTCCAGATGTGCATCGGAAACTACAACTGGTCTTCCAGGGAACGATCAAAGCGTAAACTGTTTGAGCCATTACTCCCATGGAGGAATGTGCGCATGGTGACTGTTGTATTCAATCCCGATTCAATTTCTGTGTTTCATCAACACTCTGATTGCCCACAGATTACAGAATGACTCGAGATGTGAATCGGAAACTACTACTGGTCTTCCAGGGAACGATCAAGGCGTAGACTGTTTGGGATATTACTCCCATAGAGGAAAGTGTGCATGGTGACTGTTGTATTCAATCCCGAAGCAATATCTGAGTTTCATCCACACTCTGATAGTCCACAGATTACAGAATGGCTCCAGATGTGCATCGGAAACTACTACTGGTCTAACAGGGAACGATCAAAACGTAGATTGTTTGAGACGTAACTCCCATGAGGGAAAGTGTGCATGGTGATTGTTGTGTTCAATCCCGATGCAATTTCTGTGTTTCATCAACACTCAGATAGTCCACAGATTACGGAATGCCTCCAGATGTGAATCGGATACTACTACTGGTCTTCCTGGGAACAATCAAAGCGTAGAATGTTTGGGACATTACTCCCACGGAAGGAAAGTGCGCATGATGACTGTTGTTTTCAATCCCGAAGCTATTTCTGAGTTTCATCAACACTCTGATAGTCCACAGATAACAGATTGCCTCCAGATGTGCATTGGAAACTGCTACTGGTCTTCCTGGGAACGATCAAAAATAGACTCTTTCAGACATTACTCCCATGGAGGAAAGTGTGCATCGTCACTGTTGTATTCAATCCCGATGCAATTTCTGTGTTTCATCAACACTCAGATACTCATCAGATTACAGAATGCCTCCAGATGTGCATGTGAAACTACTACTGGTCTTCCAGGGAACGATCAAAGCGTAGACTGTTTGAGTCATTACTCCCATGGAGAAAAGTGTGCATCGTGACTGTTGTATTCAATCCCGACGCAATTTCTGTGTTTCATCAACACTCACATAGTCGACAGGTTACAGAATGCCTACAGATGTGCATCGGAAACTACTACTGATCGTAGAAGGAACGATCAAAGCATAGACTGTTTGAGACATTACTTCCATGGAGGAAAGTGCTCATGGTGACTGTTGTATTCAATCACGATGCAATTTCTGTGTTTCAACAACAATTTGAAGGTCCACAGATTACAGAATGCCTCCAGATGTGCATCGGTAACTACTACTGATCGTAGAGGGAACGATCAAAGCATAGACTGTTTGAGACATTACTCCTGTGGAGGAAAGTGCGCAAGGTGACGTTTGTATTCAATCCCGATGCAATACCTGTGTTTCATCAACACTCAGTTATTCCACAGATTACAGAATGCCTCCAGATGTGCATCGGAAACTAACACTGGTCTTCCAGTTAACGATCAAGGCGTAGACTGTTTGAGAATTACTCCCATGGAGGAAAGTGGTCATGGTGACTGTTGTATTCAATCCGGATGAAATTTCAGTGTTTCATCAACACTCTGATAGTCCGCAGATTACAGAATGCTACCAGATGTGCATCGGAAACTACTACTGGTCTTCCTGGGAACGATCAAAGAGTAGACTATTTGTGACATTACTCCCACGGAGGAAAGGGCGCATGGTGACTGTTGTATTCATTCCCGATGCTATTTCTGAGTTTCATCAACACTCTGATAGTCCACAGAATACAGATTGCCTCCAGATGTGCATCGGAAACTGCTACTGGTCTTCCTGGGAACGATCAAAGAATAGACTCTATGAGACATTACTCCCATGGAGGAAAGTGCGCATGGTGATTGTTGTATTCAATCCCGATGCAATTTCTGGGTTTCCTCAACACTCAGAAACTCATAAGATTAAAGAATGCCTCCAGATTTGCATCGGAAACTACTACTGGTCTTCCAGGGAACGATCAAAGCGTAGACTGTCTGAGTCATTACTCCCATGGAGGAAAGTGCGCATGGTGACAGTTGTATTAAATCGCGATGCAATATCTGTGTTCATCAACAACTGGAATGACCACAGATTACAGAATGCCTCCAGATTTGAATCGGAATCTACTACTGATATTCCAGGGAGCGATCAAAGCGTAGACTGTTTGAGACATTACTCCCATGGAGGAAAGTGCGCATGGTGACTGTTGTATTCAATCCCGATGCAATTTCAGTGTTCATCGCAATCTGATAGCCCACAGATTACAGAATGCCTCCAGATGTGCATCGGAAACTACTACTGGTCTTCCAGGGAACGATCAAGGTGTAGACTGTTTGAGAATTACTCCCATGGAGGAAAGTGGTGATGGGGACTGTTGTATTCAATCCCGATGCAATTTCTGTGTTTCATCAACACTCTGGTAGTCCACAGATTACAGATTGCCTCCAGATGTGCATCGTAAACTACTACTGGTCTTCCAGGGAACGATCAAGGCGTAGACTGTTTGAGAATTACTCCCATGGGGAAAGTGGTCATGGGGACTGTTGTATTCAATCCCGATGCAATATCTGTGTTTCATCAACACTTTGAAGGTCCACAGATTACAGAATGCCTCCAGATGTGCATCGGAAACTACTACTGGTATTACAGGGAACGATCAAAGCATAGACTGTTTGAGACATTACTCCAGTGGAGGAAAGTGCGCATGGTGACTGTTGTATTCAATCCCGATTCAATTTCTGTGTTTCATCAACACTCTGATAGCCCACAGATTACAGAATGACTCGAGATGTGAATCGGAAACTACTACTGGTCTTCCAGGGAACGATCAATTCGTAGACTGTTTGGGACATTACTCCCATAGAGGAAAGTGTGCATGGTAACTGTTGTATTCAATCTCGAAGCAATTTCTGAGTTTCATCAACACTCTGATAGTCCACAGATTACAGAATGGCTCCAGATGTGCATCGGAAACTACTACTGGTCTAACAGGGAACGATCAAATCGTAGATTGTTTGAGACGTTACTCCCATGAGGGAAAGTGTGCATGGTGACTGTTGTGTTCAATCCCGATGCAATTTCTGTGTTTCATCAACACTCAGATAGTCCACAGATTACGGAATGCCTCCAGATGTGCATCGGATACTACTACTGGTCTTCCTGGGAACAATCAAAGCGTAGAATGTTTGGGACATTACTCCCACGGAAGGAAAGTGCGCATGATGACTGTTGTATTCAATCCCGAAGCTATTTCTGAGTTTCATGAACACTCCAAAAGTCCACAGATTACAGAATGCCCCCAAATGTGCATCGGAAACTACTACTGGTCTTAATGGGAACGATCAAATCGTAGACTGTTTGAGACATTACTCCCATGGAGGAAAGTGCGCGTGGTGACTGTTGTATTCATTCACGATACAATTTCTGTGTTCATCAACACCTGGATTGACCACAGATTACAGAATGCCTCCAGATGTGCATCGGAAACTATTACTGATCTTCCACGGAGCGATCAAAGCGTAGACTGTTTGAGACATAACTCCCATGGAGGAAAGGGCGCATGGTGACTGTTATATTCAATCCCGATGCAATTTCTGTGTTAATTAACAGTCTAATAGTCCACAGATTACAGAATGCCTCCAGATGTGCATCGGAAACTACTACTGGTATTACAGGGAACGATCAAAGCATAGACTGTTTGAGACATTACTCCCGTGGAGGAAAGAGCGCATGGTGACTGTTGTATTCAATCCCGATGCAATTTCTGTGTTTCATCAACACTCTGATAGTCCACAGATTACAGAATACCTCCAGATGTGCATCGGAAACTACAACTGGTCTTCCAGGGAACGATCAAAGCGTAAACTGTTTGGGACATTACTCCCATAGAGGAAAGTGTACATGGTGACTGTTGTATTCAATCCCGAAGCAATTTCTGAGTTTCATCAACACACTGATAGTCCACAGATTACAGAATGGCTCCAGATGTGCATCGGAAACTACTACTGGTCTAACAGGGAACGATCAAAGCGTAGATTGTTTGAGACGTTACTCCCATGAGGGAAAGTGAGCATTGAGACTGTTGTGTTCAATCCCGATGCAATTTCTGTGTTTCATCAACACTCAGATATTCCACAGATTACGGAATGCCTCCAGATGTGCATCGGATACTACTACTGGTCTTCCTAGGAACAATCAAAGCGTAGAATGTTTGGGACATTACTCCCACGGAAGGAAAGTGCGCATGATGACTGTTGTATTCAATCCCGATTCAATTTCTGTGTTTCATCAACACTCTGATAGCCCACAGATTACAGAATGACTCGAGATGTGAATCGGAAACTACTACTGGTCTTCCAGGGAACGATCAATTCGTAGACTGTTTGGGACATTACTCCCATAGAGGAAAGTGTGCATGGTAACTGTTGTATTCAATCCCGAAGCTATTTCTGAGTTTCATCAACACTCTGATAGTCCACAGATTACAGATTGCCTCCAGATGTGCATTGGAAACTGCTACTGGTCTTCTGGGAACGATCAAAAATAGACTCTTTCAGACATTACGCCCATGGAGGAAAGTGTGCATCGTCACTGTTGTATTCAATCCCGATGCAATTTCTGTGTTTCATCAATACTCAGATACTCATCAGATTACAGAATGCCTCCAGATGTGCATGTGAAACTACTACTGGACTTCAAGGGAACGATCAAAGCGTAGACTGTTTGAGTCATTACTCCCATGGAGAAAAGTGTGCATCGTGACTGTTGTATTCAATCCAGACGCAATTTCTTTGTTTGATCAACACTCACATAGTCGACAGGTTACAGAATGCCTACAGATGTGCATCGGAAACTACTACTGGTTTTCCTGGGAACGATCAAGGCGTAGACTGTCTGAGTCATTAGTCCCACGGAGGAAAGTGCGCATGGTGACTGTTGTATTCAATCCCGATGCAATTTCTGTGTTCATCAACAGTCTGATAGTCCAAAGATTACAGAATGCCTCCAGATGTGCATCGGAAACTACTACTGGTCTTCCAGGGAACGATCAAGGCGTAAACTGTTTGAGAATTACACCCATGGAGGAAAGTGGTCATGGGGACTGTTGTATTCAATCCCGATGCAATTTCTGTGTTTCATCAACACTCTGGTAGTCCACAGATTACAGAATGCCTCCAGATGTCCATCGGAAACTACTACTGGTATTACGGGGAACGATCAAAGCGTAGACTGTTTGAGACATTACTCCCGTGGAGGAAAGTGCGAATTGTGACTGTTGTATTTAATCCCGATGCAATTTCTGTGTTTCATCAACACTCTGGTAGTCCACAGATTACAGATTGCCTCCAGATGTGCATCGGAAACTACTACTGGTCTTAATGGGAACGATCAAAGCATAGACTGTGTGAGACATTACTCCCATGGAGGAAAGTGCGCATGGTGACTGTTATATTCAATCCCGATGCAATTTCTGTGTTTATTAACAGTCTGATAGTCCACAGATTACAGAATGCCTCCAGATGTGCATCGGAAACTACTACTGGTCTTCCAGGGAACGATCAAAGAATAGACTCTTTGAGACATTACTAACAAGGAGGAAAGTGCTCATTGTGATTGTTGTATTCAATACCGATGCAATTTCTGTGTTTCATCAACTCCTGGATTGACCACAGATTACAGAATGCCTCCAGATGTGCATCGGAAACTACTACTGGTTTTCGAGGGAACGATCAAAGCATAGACTGTTTGAGACATTACTCCCATGGAGGAAAGTGCGCATGGTGACTGTTGTATTCAATCACGATGCAATTTCTGTGTTCATCAACACCTGGATTGACCACAGATTACAGAATGCCTCCAGATGTGCATCGGAAACTAGTACTGATCTTCCAGGGAGCGATCAAAGCGTAGACTGTTTGAGACATTACTCCCATTGAGGAAAGTGCGCATGGTGACTGTTATATTCAATCCCGATGCAATTTCTGTTTTCATCAACAGTCTGATAGTCCACAGACTACAGAATGCCTCCAGATGTGCATCGGAAACTACTACTGGTCTTCCAGGGAACGATCAAGGCGTAGACTGTTTGAGAATTACTCCCATGGAGGAAAGTGGTCATGGTTACTGTTGTATTCAATCCCGATGCAATTTCTGTGTTTCATCAACACTTTGAAGGTCCACAGATTACAGAATGCCTCCAGATGTGCATCGGAAACTACTACTGGTATTACAGGGAACGATCAAAGCGTAGACAGTTTGAGACATTACTCCCGTGGAGGAAAGTGCGAATGGTGACTGTTGTACTCAATCCCGATGCAATTTCTGTGTTTCATCAACACTCTGGTAGTCCACAGATTACAGATTGCCTCCAGATGTGCATCGGAAACTACTACTGGTTTTCCTGGGAACGATCGAAGCATAGACTGTTTGAGACATTACTCCCATGGAGGAAAGTGCGCATCGTGACAGTTGTATTCAATCACGATGCAAGTTCTGTGTTTCAGCAACACTTTGAAAGTCCACAGATTACAGAATGCCTCCAGATGTGCATCGGTATTTACTACTGGTCTTAGAGGGAACGATCAAAGCATAGACTGTCTGAGTCATTAGTCCCACGGAGGAAAGTGCGCATGGTGACTGTTGTATTCTATCCCGAAGCAATTTCTGTGTTCATCAACAGTCTGATAGTCCAAAGATTACAGAATGCCTCCAGATGTGCATCGGAAACTACTACTGGTCTTCCAGGGAACGATCAAGGCGTAGACTGTTTGAGAATTACTCCCATGGAGGAAAGTGGTCATGGGGACTGTTGTATTCAATCCCGATGCAATTTCTGTGTTTCATCAACACTCTGGTAGTCCACAGATTACAGAATGCCTCCAGATGTCCATCGGAAACTACTACTGGTATTACGGGGAACGATCAAAGCGTAGACTGTTTGAGACATTACTCCCGTGGAGGAAAGTGCGAATTGTGACTGTTGTATTTAATCCCGATGCAATTTCTGTGTTTCATCAACACTCTGGTAGTCCACAGATTACAGAATGCCTCCAGATGTCCATCGGAAACTACTACTGGTTTTCCTGGGAACGATCAAGGCGTAGACTGTCTGAGTCATTACTCCCATGGAGGAAAGTGCGCATGGTGGCTGTTGTATTCAATCCCGATGCAATTTGTGTGTTCATCAACAGGATGATAGTCCAAAGATTACAGAATGCCTCCAGATGTGCATCGGAAACCACTACTGGTCATCCAGGGAACGATCAAGGAGTAGACTGTTTAAGAATTACTTCCATGGAGGAAAGTGGTCATGGGGACTGTTATATTCAATCACGATGCAATTTCTGTGTTCATCAACACCTGGATTGACCACAGATTACAGAATGCCTCCAGATTTGCATCGGAAACTAATACTGGTCTTCCAGGGATCGATCAAGGCGTAGACTGTCTGAGAATTACTCCCATGGAGGAAAGTGGTCATGGGGACTGTTGTATTCAATCCAGATGCAATTTATGTGTTTCATCAACACTCTGATAGTCCACAGATTACAGAATACCTCCAGATGTGCATCGGAAACTACAACTGTTCTTCCAGGGAACGATCAAAGTGTAAACTGTTTGAGACATTACTCCCTTGGAGGAATGTGCGCATGGTGACTTTTGTATTCAATCCCTATTCAATTTCTGTGTTTCATCAACACTCTGATAGCCCACAGATTACAGAATGACTCGAGATGTGCATCGGAAACTACTACTGGTCTAACAGGGAACGATCAAAGCGTAGATTGTTTGAGACGTTACTCCCACGATGGAAAGTGTGCATGGTGACTGTTGTGTTCAATCCCGATGCAATTTCTGTGTTTCATCAACACTCAGATAGTCCACAGATTACGGAATGCCTCCAGATTTGCATCGGATACTACTACTGGTCTTCCTGGGAACGATCAAAGCGTAGAATGTTTGGGACATTACTCCCACGGAAGGAAAGTGCGCATGGTGACTGTTGTATTCAATCCCGAAGCTATTTCTGAGTTTCATCAACACTCTGATAGTCCAAAGATTACAGATTGCCTCCAGATGTGCATTGGAAACTGCTACTAGTCTTCCTGGGAACGATCAAAAATAGAATATTTCAGACATTACTCACTTGGAGGAAAGTGCGCATGGTGATTGTTGTATTCAATCCCGATGCAATTTCTGTGTTTCATCAACACTCAGATACTCATCAGATTACAAAATGCCTCCTGATGTGCATGGGAAACTACTACTGGTCTTAGAGGGAACGATCAAAACGTAGACTGTTTGAGTCATTACTCTCATGGAGAAAAGTGTGCATCGTCACTGTTGTATTCAATCCCGATGCAATTTCTGTGTTTCATCAACACTCAGATAGTCCACAGTTTACAGAATGCCTCCAGATGTGCATGTGAAACTACTACTGGACTTCCAGGGAACGATCAAAGCGTAGACTGTTTGAGGCATTACTCCCATGGAGAAAAGTGTGCATCGTGACTGTTGTATTCAATCCTGATGCAATTTCTGTGTTTCATCAACACTCAGATAGTCAACAGGTTACACAAAGCCTCCAGATGTGCATCGGAAACTACTACTGGTTTTCCTGGGACCGATCAAAGTGTAGACTGTTTGTTACATTACTCCCACGGAGGAAAGGGCGCATGGTGACTGTTGTATTCATTCCCGATGCTATTTCTGAGTTTCATCAACACTCTGATAGTCCACAGAGTACAGATTGCCGCCAGATGTGCATCGGAAACTGCTACTGGTCTTCCTGGGAACGATCAAAGAATAGACTCTTTGAGACATTACTCTCATGGAGAAAAGTGTGCATCGTCACTGTTGTATTCAATCCCGATGCAATTTCTGTGTTTCATCAACACTTTGAAGTTCCAGAGATTACAGAATGCCTCCAGATGTGCATCGGAAACTACTACTGGTATTACAGGGAACGATCAAAGCGTAGACTGTTTGAGACATTACTCCCGTGGAGGAAAGTGCGAATGGTGACTGTTGTATTTAATCCCGATGCAATTCCTGTGTTTCATCAACACTCTGGTAGTCCACAGATTACAGATTGCCTCCAGATGTGCATCGGAAACTACTACTGGTCATCCTGGGAACGATCAAAGCATAGACCGTTTGAGACATTACTCCCATGGAGGAAAGTGCGCATGGTGACTGTTGTATTTAATCCCGATGCAATTTCTGTGTTTCATCAACACTCTGGTAGTCCACAGATTACAGATTGCCTCCAGATGTGCATTGGAAACTGCTACTGGTCTTTCTGGGAAGGATCAAAAATAGAATCTTTCAGACATTACTCCCATGGAGGAAAGTGCGCATGGTGATTGTTGTATTCAATCACGATGCAATTTCTGTGTTTCATCAACACTCAGATACTCATCAGGTTACAGAATGCCTCCAGATGTGCATGGGAAACTACTACTGGTCTTCCAGGGAACGATCAAAGCGTAGACTGTTTGAGTCATTACTCCCATGGAGAAAAGTGTGCATCGTCACTGTTGTATTGAATCCCGATGCAATTTCTGTGTTTCATCAACACACAGATACTCATCAGATTACAGAATGCCTCCAGATGTGCATGTGAAACTACTACTGGACTTCCAGGGAAGGATCAAAGCGTAGACTGTTTGAGTCATTACTCCCATGCAGGAAAGTGTGCATCGTGACTGTTGTATTCAATCCTGATGCAATTTCTGTGTTCATCAACACGTGGATTGACCACAGATTACAGAATGCCTCCAGATGTGCATCGGAAACTACTACTGGTCTTCCAGGGAACGATCAAGGCGTAGACTGTTTGAGATTTACTCCCATGGACGAAAAGTGGTCATGGGGACTGTTGTATTCAATCCCGATGCAATTTCTGTGTTTCATCAACACTTTGAAGTTCCAGAGATTACAGATTGCCTCCAGATGTGCATCGGAAACTACTACTGGTATTACAGGGAACGATCAAAGCGTAGACTGTTTGAGACATTACTCCCGTGGAGGAAAGTGCGAATGGTGACTGTTGTATTTAATCCCGATGCAATTTCTGTGTTTCATCAACACTCTGGTAGTCCACAGATTACAGATTGCCTCCAGATGTGCATCGGAAACTACTACTGGTCATCCTGGGAACGATCAAAGCATAGACTGTTTGAGACATTACTCCCATGGAGGAAAGTGCGCATGGTGACTGTTGTATTCAATGACGATGCAATTTCTGTGTTTCATCAACACTTTAAAGGTCCACAGACTACAGAATGCCTCCAGATGTGCATCAGTTACTACTACTGGTCTTAGAGGGAACGATCAAATCATAGACTGTTTGAGACATTACTCCCATGGAGGAAAGTGCGCATGGTGACTGTTGTATTCAATCCCGATGCAATTTCTGTGTTCATCAACACGTGGATTGACCACAGATTACAGAATGCCTCCAGATGTGCATCGGAAACTACTACTGGTCTTCCAGGGAACGATCAAGGCGTAGACTGTTTGAGATTTACTCCCATGGACGAAAAGTGGTCATGGGGACTGTTGTATTCAATCCCGATGCAATTTCTGTGTTTCATCAACCCTTTGAAGTTCCAGAGATTACAGATTGCCTCCAGATGTGCATCGGAAACTACTACTGGTATTACAGGGAACGATCAAAGCGTAGACTGTTTGAGACATTACTCCCGTGGAGGAAAGTGCGCATGGTGACTGTTGTATTAAATCGCGATGCAATTTCTGTGTTCATCAACACCTGGATTGACCACAGATTACAGAATACCTCCAGATTTGCATCGGAAACTACTACTGGTCTTCACGGAACGATCAAATCGATCACAGTTTGAGACATTACTCCCATGGAGGAAAGTGCACATGGTGACCGTTGTATTCAATCTCGATGCAATTTCTGTGTTTCATCAACACTCCGATAGTCCACAGATTACAGAATGCCTCCAGATGTGCATCGGCAAGTACTACTGATCTTCCAGGGAACGATCAAAGATTAGACTGTTTGAGACATTACTCCCATGGAGGAAAGTGCGCATGGTGACTGTTGTGTTCAATCCCGATGCAATTTCTGTGTTTCATCAACACTCAGATAGTCCACAGATTACGGAATGCCTCCAGATGTGCATCGGATACTACTACTGGTCTTCCTGGGAACGATCAAAGCGTAGAATGTTTGGGACATTACTCCCACGGAAGGAAAGTGCGCATGGTGACTGTTGTATTCAATCCCGAAGATATTTCTGAGTTTCATCAACACTCTGATAGCACACAGATTACAGATTGCCTCCAGATGTGCATTGGAAACTGCTACTGGTCTTCCTGGGAAGGATCAAAAATAGAATCTTTCAGACATTACTCCCATGGAGGAAAGTGCGCATGGTGATTGTTGTATTCAATCCCGAAGCAATTTCTGTGTTTCTTCAACACTCAGATACTCATCAGGTTACAGAATGCCTCCAGATGTGCATGGGAAACTACTACTGGTCTTCCAGGGAACGATCAAAACGTAGACTGTTTGAGTCATTACTCCCATGGAGAAAAGTGTGCATCGTCACTGTTGTATTGAATCCCGATGCAATTTCTGTATTTCATCAACACACAGATACTCATCAGATTACAGAATGCCTCCAGATGTGCATGTGAAACTACTATTGGACTTCCAGGGAAGGATCAAAGCGTAGACTGTTTGAGATTAACTCCCATGGAGGAAAAGTGGTCATGGGGACTGTTGTATTCAATCCCGATGCAATTTCTGTGTTTCATCAACATTTTGAAGTTCCAGAGACTACAGAATGCCTCCAGATGTGCATCGGAAACTACTACTGGTATTACAGGGAACGATCAAAGCGTAGACTGTTTGAGACATTACTCCCGTGGAGGAAAGTGCGAATGGTGACTGTAGTATTTAATCCCGATGCAATTTCTGTGTTTCATCAACACTCTGGTAGTCCACAGATTACAGATTGCCTCCAGATGTGCATCGGAAGCTACTACTGGTAATCCTGGGAACGATCAAAGCATAGACTGTTTGAGACATTACTCCCATGGAGGAAAGTGCGCATGGTGACTGTTGTATTCAATCACGATGCAATTTGTGTGTTTCATCAACACTTTAAAGGTCCACAGATTACAGAATGCCTCCAGATGTGCATCGGAAACTACTACTGGTCTTCCAGGGAACGATCAAAGCTTAGACTGTTTGAGACATTACTCCCATGGAGGAAAGTGCGCATGGCGACTGTTGTATTCAATCCCCATGCAATTTCTGTGTTTCATCAACACTCTGATAGTCCACAGATTACAGAATACCTCCAAATGTGCATCGGAAACTACAACTGGTCTTCCGGGGAACGATCAAAGCGTAAACTGTTTGAGACATTACTCCCTTGGAGGTAAGTGCGCATGGTGACTGTTGTATTAAATCGCGATGCAATTTCTGTGTTCATCAACACCTGGATTGACCACAGATTACAGAATGCCTCCAGATTTGCATTGGAAACTACTACTGGTCTTCACGGAACGATCAATTCGGTCACAGTTTGAGACATTACTCCAATGGAGGAAAGTGCACATGGTGACTGTTGTATTCAATCCCAATGCAATTTCTGTGTTTCATCAACACTCTGATAGTCCACAGATTGCAGTATGGCTCCAGATGTGGTTCGGAAACTACTACTGGTCTAACAGGGAACGATCAAAGCGTAGATTGTTTGAGACATTACTCCCATGAGGGAAAGTGTGCATGGTGACTGTTGTGTTCAATCCCGATGCAATTTCTATGTTTCATCAACACTCAGATAGTCCACAGATTACGGAATGCCTCCAGATGTGCATCGGATACTACTACTAGTCTTCCTGGGAACGATCAAAGCGTAGAATGTTTGGGACATTACTCCCACGGAGGAAAGTGCCCATGGTTACTGTTGTATTCAATCCCGAAGCTATTTCTGAGTTTCATCAACACTCTGATAGTCCACAGATTACAGATTGCCTAAAGATGTGCATTGGAAACTGCTACTGGTCTTCCTGGGAACGATCTAAAATAGACTCTATCAGACATTTCTCCCATGCAGGAAAGTGCACACGGTGACTGTTGTATTCAATCCCGATGCAATTCCTGTGTTTCATCAACACTCAGATACTTATCAGATTACCTAATGCCTCCAGATGTGCATGGGAAACTACTACTGGTCTTCCAGGGAACGATCAAAGCGTAGACTGTTTGAGTCATTACTCCCATGGAGGAAAGTGCGCATGGTGACTGTTGTATTCAATCCCGATGCAATTTCTGTGTTTCATGAACACTCTGATAGTCCACAGATTACAGAATGCCTCCAGATGTGCATCGGAAACTACTACTGGTCTTCCAGGGAACGATCAAAGCGTAAAGTCTTTGAGACATTACTCCCATGGAGGAAAGTGTGCATGGTGACTGTTGTATTCAATCCCGATGCAATATCTATGTTTCATCAATACTCTGATAGTCCACAGATTACAGAATGCCTCCAGATGTGCATCGGAAACCACTACTGGTCTTCCAGGGAACGATCAAAGTGTAGACTGTTTGAGACATTACTCCCATGGAGGAAAGTGCGCAAGGTGACTGTTGTATTCAATCCCGATGCAATTTCTGTGTTTCATCAACACTCAGATACTCATCAGATTACAGAATGCCTCCAGATGTGCATCGGAAACTACTACTGGTCTGCCAGGGAACGATCTAGGCGTAGACTGTTTGAGAATTACTCCCATGGAGGAAAGTGGTCATGGTGACTGTTGTATTCAATCCGGCTGCAATTACTGTGTTTCATGAGCACTTTGAAGGTCCACAGATTACAGAATGCCTCCAGATGTGCATCGGAAACTACTACTGGTCTTCCAGGGAACGATCAAAGCTTAGACTGTTTGAGACATTACTCCCATGGAGGAAAGTGCGCATGGCGACTGTTGTATTCAATCACGATGCAATTTCTGTGTTTCATCAACACTTTGAAGGTCCACAGATTACAGAATGCCTCCAGATGTGCATCGGAAACTACTACTGGTCTTCGAGGGAGCAATCAAAGCATAGACTGTTTGAGACATTACTCCCGTGGAGGAAAGTGCGCATGGTGACTGATGTATTCAATCCCGATGCAATTTCTGAGTTTCATCAACAATCTGATAGTCCACAGATAGCAGAATGCTTCCAGATGTGCATCGGAAACAACTACTGGTCTTCCAGGGAACGATCAATGCGTAGACTGTTTGAGAAATTACTCCCATGGAGGAAAGTGCGCATTGTGACTGTTGTATTCAATTCCGAAGCAATTTCTGTGTTTCATCAACACTCTGATAGTCCACAGATTACAGAATGGCTCCAGATGTGCATCGGAAACTATTACCGGTCTAACAGGGAACGATCAAAGCGTTGAATGTTTGAGACATTACTCCCAAGGGGGAAAGTGTGCATGGTGACTGTTGTATTCAATCCCGATGGAATTTCTGTGTTTCATCAACACTCAGATAATCCACAGATTACAGAATGCCTTCAGATGTGCATCGGAAACTACTACAGGTCTTCCAGGGAACGATCAAGGCGTAGACTGTTTGAGAATTACTCCCATGGAGGAATGTGGTCATGGTGACTGTTGTATTCAATCCGGTTGCAATTTCTGTGTTTCATAAACACTTTGAAGGTCCACAGATTACAGAATGCCTCCACTTGTGCATCGGAAACTACTACTGGCCTTCTTGGGAATGATCAGAGCATAGACTGTTTCAGACATTACTCCCGCGGAGGAAAGTGCGCATGGTGACTGTTGTATTCAATCCCGATGCAATTTCTGTGTTTCATCAACACTCAGTTAGTCACAGATTACAGAATGCCTCCAGATGGGCATCGGAAACTACTACTGGTCTTCCAGGGAACGACCAAAGCGTAGACTGTTTGAGACATTACTCCCATGGAGGAAAGTGCGCATGGTGACTGTTGTATTCAATCCCGATGCAATTTCTGTGTTTCATGAACACTCTGATAGTCCACAGATTACAGAATGCCTCCAGATGTGCATCGGAAACTACTACTGGTCTTCCTGGGAACGATCAAAGCATAGACTGTTTGAGACATTACTCCCATGGGGGAAAGTGCGCATGGTGACTTTTGTATTCAATCCCGATGCAATTTCTGTGTTTCATCAACACTCAGTTAGTCCGCAGATTATAGAATGCCTCCAGATGTGCATCGGAAACTACTACTGGTCTTCCAGGGAACGATCAAGTCGTACACTGTTTGAGAATTACTTCCATGGAGGAAAGTGGTCGTGGTGACTGTTGTATTCAGTCCCGATGCAATTGCTGTGTTTCATCAACACTTTGAAGGTCCACAGTTTACAGAATGCCTCCAGATGTGCATTTGAAACTACTATTGGTCTTCGAGGGAAAGATCAAAGCATAGACTGTTTAAGACATTACTCCTGTGGAGGAAAGTGCGCATGGTGACTGTTGTATTCAATCCCGATGCAATTTCTGTGTTTCATCAACAATCAGTTAGTCCACAGATTACAGAATGCCTCGAGATGTGCATCGGAAACTACTACTGGTCTTCCAGGGAACGATCAAGGCGTACACTGTTTGAGAATTACTTCCATGGAGCAAAGTGGTCGTGGTGACTGTTGTATTCAATCCCGATGCAACTTCTGTGTTTCATCAACACTCTGGTAGTCCACAGATTACAGATTGCCTCCAGACGTGCATCGGAAACTACTACTGGTCTTCCTGGGAACGATCAAAGCATAGACTGTTTGAATACAAAAGTCACCATGCGCACTTTCCTCCATGGGAGTAATGTCTCAATCCCGATGCAATTTCTGTGTTTCATCAACACTCAGTTAGTCCGCAGATTATAGAATGCCTCCAGATGTGCATCGGAAACTACTACTGGTCTTCCAGGGAACGATCAAAGCGTAAACTGTTTGAGACATTACTCCCATGGAGGAAAGTGCGCATGGTGACTGTTGTATTCAATCCCGACGCAATCTCTGTGTTTCATCAACACTCTGATAGTCCACAGATTACGGAATGCCTCCAGATGTGCATCGAAAACTACTACTGGTCTTCCAGGGAACGATCAAGGCGTACACTGTTTGAGAATTACTTCCATGGAGGAAAGTGGTCGTGGTGACTGTTGTATTCAATCCTGATGCAATTTCTGAGTTTCATCAACACTTTGAAGGTCCATAGATTACAGAATGCCTCCAGATGTGCATCGGAAACTACTACTGGTCTTCCAGGGAACGATCAAAGCGTAGACTGTTTGAGTCATTACTCCCTTACAGGAAAGTGCGCATGGTGACTGTTGTATTCAATCCCGATGCAATTTCTGTGTTTCATGAACACTCTGATAGTCCACAGATTACAGAATGCCTCCAGATGTGCATCGGAAACTTCTACTGGTCTTCCTGGGAACGATCAAATCATAGACTGTTTGAGACATTACTCCCATGGAGGAAAGTGCGCATGGTGACTTTTGTATTCAATCCCGATGCAATTTCTGTGTTTCATCAACACTCAGTTAGTCCGCAGATTATAGAATGCCTCCAGATGTGCATCGGAAACTACTACTGGTCTTCCAGGGAACGATCAAGGCGTACACTGTTTGAGAATTACTTCCATGGAGGAAAGTGGTCGTGGTGACTGTTGTATTCAGTCCCGATGCAATTGCTGTGTTTCATCAATACTTTGAAGGTCCACAGTTTACAGAATGCCTCCAGATGTGCATTTGAAACTACTATTGGTCTTCGAGGGAAAGATCAGAGCATAGACTGTTTAAGACATTACTCCCGTGGAGGAAAGTGCGCATGGTGACTGTTGTATTCAATCCCGATGCAATTTCTGTGTTTCATCAACAATCAGTTAGTCCACAGATTACAGAATGCCTCGAGATGTGCATCGGAAACTACTACTGGTCTTCCAGGGAACGATCAAATCGTAGACTGTTTCAGACGTTACTCCCATGGAGGAAAGTGCGCATGGTGACTGTTGTATTCAATCCCGATTCTATGTCTGTGTTTCATCAACACTCTGATAGTCCACAGATTACAGAATGCAACCAGATGTGCATCGGAAACTACTACTGGTATTCCAGAGAACGAACAAAGCGTAGACTGTTTGAGACATTACTCCCGTGGAGGAAAGTGGGCATGGTGATTGTTGTATTCAATCCCCATGCATTTTCTGTGTTTCATCAACACTCTGATAGTCCACAGTTTACAGAATGCCACCAGGTGTGCATTGGAAACCACTACTGGTCTTCCAGGGAACGATCAAAGCGTAGACTGTTTGAGACATTACTCCCATGGAGGAAAGTGCGCATGGTGACTGTTGTATTCAATCCCGACGCAATTTCTGTGTTTCATCAACACTCTGATAGTCCACAGATTACAGATTTCTTCCAGTTGTGCATCGGAAACTGCTACTGGTCTTCCTGGGAACGATCAAAGAATAGACTCTTTGAGACATTACTCCCATGTAGGAAAGTGCGCATGGTGATTGTTGTATTCAATCACGATACAATTTCTGTGTTTCATCAACACTCTGGTAGTCTACAGATTACAGATTGCCTCCAGATTTGCATCGGAAACTACTACTGGATTTCGGGGGAACGATCAAAGCATAGACTGTTTGAGACATTACTCCCGTGGAAGAAAGTTCGCATGGTGACTGTTGTAGTCAATCCCGATGCAATATCTGTGTTTCATCAACACTCAGTTAGTCACAGATTACAGAATGCCTCCAGATGGGCATCGGAAACTACTACTGGTCTTCCAGGGAACGATCAAAACGTAGACTGTTTGAGACATTATTCCCATGGAGGAAAGTGCGCATGGTGACTGTTGTATTCAATCCCGACGCAATTACTGTGTTTCATCAACACTCTGATAGTCCTCAGATTACAGAGTGCCTCCAGATGTGCATCGGAAACTACTACTGGTCTTCCAGGGAACGATCAATGCGTAAACTGTTTGAGACATTACTCCCATGGAGGAAAGTGCGCATGGTGACAGTTGTATTCAATCCCGATTCTATTTCTGTATTTCATCAACACTCTGATAGTCCACAGATTACAGAATGCCACCAGATGTGCATCGGAAACTACTACTGGTATTCCAGAGAACAAACAAAGCGTAGATTGTTGTATTCAATCCCCATGCATTTTCTGTGTTTCATCAACACTCTGATAGTCCACAGTTTACAGAATGCCACCAGGTGTGCATTGGAAACTACTACTGGTCTTCCAGGGAACGATCAAAGCGTAGACTGTTTGAGACATTACTCCCATGGAGGAAAGTGCGCATGGTGACTGTTGTATTCGATCCCGATGCAATTTCTGTGTTTCATCAACACTCTGATAGTCCACAGATTACAGAATGACTCGAGATGTGCATCGGAAACTACAACTGGTCTCCCAGGGAACGATCATAGCGTAGACTGTTTGAGACATTACTCCCATGGAGGAAAGTACGCATGGTGACTGTTGTATTCAGTCCCGAAACAATTTTTGTGTTTCATCAACACTCTGATAGTCCACAGATTACAGAATGGCTCCAGATGTGCATCGGAAAGTACTACTGCTCTTCCAGGGAACGATCAAAGCGTAGACTGTTTGAGACATTACTCCCATGGAGGAAAGTGCGCATGGTGACTGTTGTATTCAATCCCGAGGCAATTTCTGTGTTTCATCAACACTCAGTTAGTCCACAGATTATAGAATGACTCGAGATGTGCATCGGAAACTACCACTGGTCTTCGAGGGAACGATCAAAGCATAGACTGTTTGAGACATTACACCAGTGGAGGCAAGTGCGCATGGTGGTTGTTGTATTCAATCCCGATGCAATTTCTGTGTTTCATCAACACTCAGTTAGTCCACAGATTACAGATTGCCTCCAGATGTGCATCGGAAACTACTACTGGTCTTCCAGGGAACGATCAAAGCGTAGACTGTTTGAGACATTACTCCCATGCAGGAAAGTGCGCTAGGTGACTGTTGTATTCGATCCCGATGCAATTTCTGTGTTTCATCAACACTGTGGTAGTCCACAGATTAGAGATTGCCTCCCGATTTGCATCGGAAACTACAACTGGTCTTCCTGGGAACGATCAAAGCATAGACTGTTTGAGACATTACTCCCATGAAGGAAAGTACGCATGGTGACTGTTGTATTCAATCACGATGCAATTTCTGTGTTTCATCAAGACTTTGAAGGTCCACAGATTACAGAATGCCTCCAGATGTGCATCGGAAACTACTACTGGTCTTCGGGGGAACGATCAAAGCATAGACTGTTTGAGACATTACTCCCGTGGAGGAAAATGCGCATGGTGACTGTTGTATTCAATCCCGATGCAATTTCTGTGTTTCATCAACACTCAGTTAGTCCACAGATTACAGAATGCCTCCAGATGTGCATCGGAAACTACTACTGGTCTTCGAGGGAACGATCAAAGCATAGACTGTTTGAGACATTACACCCGTGGAGGCAAGTGCGCATGGTGGTTGTTGTATTCAATCCCGATGCAATTTCTGTGTTTCATCAACACTCAGTTAGTCCAGAGATTACAGAATGCGTCCAGATGTGCATCGGAAACTACTACTGGTCTCCCAGGAGAACGAACAAAGCGTAGACTGTTTGAGACATTACTCCCATGGAGGAAAGTGCGCATGGTGACTGTTGTATTCGATCCCGATGCAATTTCTATGTTTCATCAACACTCTGATAGTCCACAGATTACAGAATGACTCGAGATGTGCATCGGAAAGTACTACTGGTCTTCCAGGGAACGATCAAAGCGTAGACTGTTTGAGACATTACTCCTATGGAGGAAAGTACGCATGGTGACTGTTGTATTCAGTCCCGAAGCAATTTCTGTGTTTCATCAACACTCTGATAGTCCACAGTTTACAGAATGCCTCCAGATGTGCATCGGAAACTACTACTGGTCTTCCAGGGAACGATCAAAGCGTAAACTGTTTGAGACATTACTCCCTTGGAGGAATGTCACTTGTTGTCTGTTGTATTTAATCCCGATTCAATTTCTGTGTTTCATCAACACCCTGATAGTCCACAGATTACACAATGACTCGAGATGTGCATCGGAAAGTACTACTGGTCTTCCAGGGAACGATCAAAGCATAGACTGTTTGAGACATTACTCCCATGAAGGAAAGTGCGCATGGTGACTGTTGTATTCAATCACGATGCAATTTCTGTGTTTCATCAACACTTTGAAGGTGCACAGATTAAAGAATGCCTCCAGATGTGCATCGGAAACTACTACTGGTCTTCGGGGGAACGATCAAAGCATAGACTGTTTGAGACATTACTCCCATGGAGGAAAGTGCGCATGGTGACTGTTGTATTCGATCCCGATGCAATTTCTGTGTTTCATCAACACTCTGATAGTCCACAGATTACAGAATGACTCGAGATGTGCATCGGAAAGTACTACTGGTCTTCCAGGGCACGATCATAGCGTAGACTGTTTTGAGACATTACTCCCATGGAGGAAAGTACGCATGGTGACGGTTGTATTCAGTCCCGAGGCAATTTCTGTGTTTCATCAACACTCTGATAGTCCACAGATTACTGAATGGCTCCAGATGTGCATCGGAAAGTACTACTTGTCTAACAGGGAACGATCAAAGCGTAGAATGTTTGAGACATTACTCCCATGGGGGAAAGTGCGCATGGTGACTGTTGTGTTCAATCCCGAGGCAAGCTCTGTGTTTCATCAACACTTTGAAGGTCCACAGATTAAAGAATGCCTCCAGATGTGCATCGGAAACTACTACTGGTCTTCGGGTGAACGATCAAAGCATAGACTGTTAGAGACATTACTCCCGTTTAGGAAAGTGCGCATGGTGACTGTTGTATTCAATCCCAATGTAATTTCTGTGTTTCGTCAACACACTGATAGTCCACAGATTACAGAATGCCTCCAGATGTGTTTCGGAAACTACTACTGGTCTTCCAGGGAACGATCAAGGCGTAGACTGTTTGAGAATTACTCCCATGGTGGAAAGTACGCATGGTGACTGTTGTATTCAATCCCGATGGAATTTCTGTGTTTCATCAACACTCAGTTAGTCCACAGATTACAGAATGCCTCCAGATGTGCATCGGAAACTACTACTGGTCTTCCAGGGCACGATCAAATTGTAGACTGTTTGAGACATTACTCCCATGGAGGATAGTACGCATGGTGACTGTTGTATTCAATCCCGAAGCAAATTCTGTGTTTCATCAACACTCTGATAGTCCACAGATTACAGAATGCCTCCAGATGTGCATCGGAAACTACTACTGGTCTTCCAGGGAACGATCAAAGCGTAAACTGTTTGAGACATTACTCCCTTGGAGGAATGTCACTTGTTGTCTGTTGTATTTAATCCCGATTCAATTTCTGTGTTTCATCAACACCCTGATAGTCCACAGATTACAGAATGACTCGAGATGTGCATCGGAAAGTACTACTGGTCTTCCAGGGAACGATCAAAGCATAGACTGTTTGAGACATTACTCCCATGAAGGAAAGTGCGCATGGTGACTGTTGTATTCAATCACGATGCAATTTCTGTGTTTCATCAACACTTTGAAGGTGCACAGATTAAAGAATGCCTCCAGATGTGCATCGGAAACTACTACTGGTCTTCGGGGGAACGATCAAAGCATAGACTGTTTGAGACATTACTCCCATGGAGGAAAGTGCGCATGGTGACTGTTGTATTCGATCCCGATGCAATTTCTGTGTTTCATCAACACTCTGATAGTCCACAGATTACAGAATGACTCGAGATGTGCATCGGAAAGTACTACTGGTCTTCCAGGGAACGATCATAGCGTAGACTGTTTTGAGACATTACTCCCATGGAGGAAAGTACGCATGGTGACGGTTGTATTCAGTCCCGAGGCAATTTCTGTGTTTCATCAACACTCTGATAGTCCACAGATTACTGAATGGCTCCAGATGTGCATCGGAAAGTACTACTTGTCTAACAGGGAACGATCAAAGCGTAGAATGTTTGAGACATTACTCCCATGGGGGAAAGTGCGCATGGTGACTGTTGTGTTCAATCCCGAGGCAAGCTCTGTGTTTCATCAACACTTTGAAGGTCCACAGATTAAAGAATGCCTCCAGATGTGCATCGGAAACTACTACTGGTCTTCGGGTGAACGATCAAAGCATAGACTGTTAGAGACATTACTCCCGTTTAGGAAAGTGCGCATGGTGACTGTTGTATTCAATCCCAATGTAATTTCTGTGTTTCGTCAACACACTGATAGTCCACAGATTACAGAATGCCTCCAGATGTGTTTCGGAAACTACTACTGGTCTTCCAGGGAACGATCAAGCCGTAGACTGTTTGAGAATTACTCCCATGGTGGAAAGTACGCATGGTGACTGTTGTATTCAATCCCGATGGAATTTCTGTGTTTCATCAACACTCAGTTAGTCCACAGATTACAGAATGCCTCCAGATGTGCATCGGAAACTACTACTGGTCTTACAGGGCACGATCAAAGTGTAGACTGTTTGAGACATTACTCCCATGGAGGATAGTACGCATGGTGACTGTTATATTCAATCCCGATGCAATTTCTGTGTTTAATGAACACTCTGAGAGTCCACAGATTACAGAATGGCTCCAGATGTGCATCGGAAACTACTACTGGTCTAACAGGGAACGATCAAAGCGTAGAATGTTTGAGACATTACTCCCATGGGGGAAAGTGCGCATGATGATTGTTGTACTCAATCCCGATGCTATTTCTGAGTTTCATCAACACACTGATAGTCCACAGATTACAGATTGCCTCCAGATGTGCATCGGAAACTGCTACTGGGCTTCCTGGGAACGATCAAAGGACAGACTCTTTGAGACAATACTCCCATGGAGGAAAGTGCGCTTGGAGACTGTTGTATTCAATCCCGAAGCAATTTCTGTGTTTCATCAACACTCTGATAGTCCACATATCACAGAATGGCTCCTGATGTGCATCGGAAACTACTACTGGTCTTCCAGGGAACGATCAAAGCGTACACTGTTTGAGACATTACTCCCGTTTAGGAAAGTGCGCATGGTAACTGTTGTATTCAATCCCAATGTAATTTCTGTGTTTCATCAACACTCTGATAGTTCACAGATTACAGAATGCCTCCAGATGTGCATCGGAAACTACTACTGGTCTTCCAGGGAACGATCAAATCATAGACTGTTTGAGACATTACTCCCGTGGAGGAAAATGCGCATGGTGACTGTTGTATTCAATCCCGATGCAATTTCTGTGATTCATCAACACTCAGTTAGTCCACAGATTACAGAATGTCTCCAGATGTGCATCGGAAACTACTACTGGTCTTCGAGGGAACGATCAAAGCATAGACTGTTTGAGACATTACACCCGTGGAGGCAAGTGCGCATGGTGGTTGTTGTATTCAATTCCGATGCAAATTCTGTGTTTCATCAACACTCAGTTAGTCCGGAGATTACAGAATGCGTCCAGATGTGCATCGGAAACTACTACTGGTCTCCCAGGGAACGAACAAAGCGTAGACTGTTTGAGACATTACTCCCATGGAGGAAAGTGCGCATGGTGACTGTTGTATTCGATCCCGATGCAATTTCTGTGTTTCATCAACACTCTGATAGTCCACAGATTACAGAATGACTCGAGATGTGCATCGGAAAGTACTACTGGTCTTCCAGGGAACGATCATAGCGTAGACTGTTTTGAGACATTACTCCCATGGAGGAAAGTACGCATGGTGACGGTTGTATTCAGTCCCGAGGCAATTTCTGTGTTTCATCAACACTATGATAGTCCACAGATTACTGAATGGCTCCAGATGTGCATCGGAAAGTACTACTGGTCTAACAGGGAACGATCAAAGCGTAGAATGTTTGAGACATTACTCCCATGGGGGAAAGTGCGCATGGTGACTGTTATATTCAATCACGACGCAAGCTCTGTGTTTCATCAACACTTTGAAGGTCCACAGATTAAAGAATGCCTCCAGATGTGCATCTGAAACTACTACTGGTCTTCCAGGGAACGATCAAAGCGTAAACTGTTTGAGACATTACTCCCTTGGGGGAATGACGCTTGTTGTCTGTTGTATTTAATCCCGATTCAATTTCTGTGTTTCATCAACACTCTGATAGTCCACAGATTACAGAATGACTCGAGATGTGCATCGGAAACTACTACTGCTCATCCAGGCAACGATCAAAGCGCAGACTGGTTGAGACATTACTCCCGTGGAGGCAAGTGCGCATGGTGGTTGTTGTATTCAATCCCGATGCAATTTCTGTGTTTCATCAACACTCAGTTAGTCCACAGATTACAGAATGCCTCCAGATGTGCATCGGAAACTACTACTGGTCTTCCAGGGAACGATCAAAGCGTATACTGTTTGAGACATTACTCCCATGGAGGAAAGTGCGCATGGTGACTGTTGTATTCGATCCCGATGCAATTTCTGTGTTTCATCAACACTCTGATAGTCCACAGATTACAGAATGACTCGAGATGTGCATCGGAAAGTACTACTGGTCTTCCAGGGAACGATCATAGCGTAGACTGTTTTGAGACATTACTCCCATGGAGGAAAGTACGCATGGTGACGGTTGTATTCAGTCCCGAGGCAATTTCTGTGTTTCATCAACACTATGATAGTCCACAGATTACTGAATGGCTCCAGATGTGCATCGGAAAGTACTACTGGTCTAACAGGGAACGATCAAAGCGTAGAATGTTTGAGACATTACTCCCATGGGGGAAAGTGCGCATGGTGACTGTTATATTCAATCACGACGCAAGCTCTGTGTTTCATCAACACTTTGAAGGTCCACAGATTAAAGAATGCCTCCAGATGTGCATCGGAAACTACTACTGGTCTTCGGGTGAACGATCAAAGCATAGACTGTTTGAGACATTACTCCCGTTTAGGAAAGTGCGCATGGTGACTGTTGTATTCAATCCCAATGTAATTTCTGTGTTTCGTCAACACACTGATAGTCGACAGATTACAGAATGCCTCCAGATGTGTTTCGGAAACTACTACTGGTCTTCCAGGGAACGATCAAGGCGTAGACTGTTTGAGAATTACTCCCATGGTGGAAAGTACGCATGGTGACTGTTGAATTCAATCCCGATGGAATTTCTGTGTTTCATCAACACTCAGTTAGTCCACAGATTACAGAATGCCTCCAGATGTGCATCGGAAACTACTACTGGTCTTCCAGGACACGATCAAAGCGTAGTCTGTTTGAGACATTACTCCCATGGAGGATAGTACGCATGGTGACTGTTGTATTCAATCCCGATGCAATTTCTGTGTTTAATGAACACTCTGAGAGTCCACAGATTACAGAATGGCTCCAGATGTGCATCGGAAACTACTACTGGTCTAACAGGGAACGATCAAAGCGTAGAATGTTTGAGACATTACTCCCATGGGGGAAAGTGCGCATGGTGACTGTTGTATTCAATCCCGAGGCAATTTCTGTGTTTCATCAACACTCAGTTAGTCCACAGATTATAGAATGACTCGAGATGTGCATCGGAAACTACCACTGGTCTTCGAGGGAACGATCAAAGCATAGACTGTTTGAGACATTACACCAGTGGAGGCAAGTGCGCATGGTGGTTGTTGTATTCAATCCCGATGCAATTTCTGTGTTTCATCAACACTCAGTTAGTCCACAGATTACAGAATGCCTCCAGATGTGCATCGGAAACTACTACTGGTCTTCCAGGGAACGATCAAAGCGTAGACTGTTTGAGACATTACTCCCATGGAGGAAAGTGCGCATGGTGACTGTTGTATTCAATCCCGATGCAATTTCTGTGTATCATCAACACTGTGGTAGTCCACAGATTAGAGATTGCCTCCCGATTTGCATCGGAAACTACTACTGGTCTTCCTGGGAACGATCAAAGCATAGACTGTTTGAGACATTACTCCCATGAAGGAAAGTGCGCATGGTGACTGTTGTATTCAATCACGATGCAATTTCTGTGTTTCATCAACACTTTGAAGGGCCACAGATTACAGAATGCCTCCAGATGTGCATCGGAAACCACTACTGGTCTTCGGGGGAACGATCAAAGCATAGACTGTTTGAGACATTACTCCCGTGGAGAAAATGCGCATGGTGACTGTTGTATTCAATCCCGATGCAATTTCTGTGTTTCATCAACACTCAGTTAGTCCACAGATTACAGAATGTCTCCAATGTGCATCGGAAACTACTACTGGTCTTCGAGGGAACGATCAAAGCATAGACTGTTTGAGACATTACACCCGTGGAGGCAAGTGCGCATGGTGGTTGTTGTATTCAATCCCGATGAAAATTCTGTGTTTCATCATCACTCAGTTAGTCCGGAGATTACAGAATGCGTCCAGATGTGCATCGGAAACTACTACTGGTCTCCCAGGGAACGAACAAAGCGTAGACTGTTTGAGACATTACTCCCATGGAGGAAATTGCGCATGGTGACTGTTGTATTCGATCCCGATGCAATTTCTGTGTTTCATCAACACTCTGATAGTCCACAGATTACAGAATGACTCGAGATGTGCATCGGAAAGTACTACTGGTCTTCCAGGGAACGATCAAAGCGTAGACTGTTTGAGACATTACTCCCATGGAGGAAAGTACGCATGGGGACTGTTGTATTCAGTCCCGAAGCAATTTCTGTGTTTCATCAACACTCTGATAGTCCACAGATTACAGAATGCCTCCAGATGTGCATCGGAAACTACTACTGGTCTTCCAGGGAACGATCAAAGCGTAAACTGTTTGAGACATTACTCCCTTGGAGGAATGTCACTTGTTGTCTGTTGTATTTAATCCCGATTCAATTTCTGTGTTTCATCAACACCCTGATAGTCCACAGATTACAGAATGACTCGAGATGTGCATCGGAAAGTACTACTGGTCTTCCAGGGAACGATCAAAGCATAGACTGTTTGAGACATTACTCCCATGAAGGAAAGTGCGCATGGTGACTGTTGTATTCAATCACGATGCAATTTCTGTGTTTCATCAACACTTTGAAGGTGCACAGATTAAAGAATGCCTCCAGATGTGCATCGGAAACTACTACTGGTCTTCGGGGGAACGATCAAAGCATAGACTGTTTGAGACATTACTCCCATGGAGGAAAGTGCGCATGGTGACTGTTGTATTCGATCCCGATGCAATTTCTGTGTTTCATCAACACTCTGATAGTCCACAGATTACAGAATGACTCGAGATGTGCATCGGAAAGTACTACTGGTCTTCCAGGGAACGATCATAGCGTAGACTGTTTTGAGACATTACTCCCATGGAGGAAAGTACGCATGGTGACGGTTGTATTCAGTCCCGAGGCAATTTCTGTGTTTCATCAACACTCTGATAGTCCACAGATTACTGAATGGCTCCAGATGTGCATCGGAAAGTACTACTTGTCTAACAGGGAACGATCAAAGCGTAGAATGTTTGAGACATTACTCCAATGGGGGAAAGTGCGCATGGTGACTGTTGTGTTCAATCCCGAGGCAAGCTCTGTGTTTCATCAACACTTTGAAGGTCCACAGATTAAAGAATGCCTCCAGATGTGCATCGGAAACTACTACTGGTCTTCGGGTGAACGATCAAAGCATAGACTGTTAGAGACATTACTCCCGTTTAGGAAAGTGCGCATGGTGACTGTTGTATTCAATCCCAATGTAATTTCTGTGTTTCGTCAACACACTGATAGTCCACAGATTACAGAATGCCTCCAGATGTGTTTCGGAAACTACTACTGGTCTTCCAGGGAACGATCAAGGCGTAGACTGTTTGAGAATTACTCCCATGGTGGAAAGTACGCATGGTGACTGTTGTATTCAATCCCGATGGAATTTCTGTGTTTCATCAACACTCAGTTAGTCCACAGATTACAGAATGCCTCCAGATGTGCATCGGAAACTACTACTGGTCTTCCAGGGCACGATCAAAGTGTAGACTGTTTGAGACATTACTCCCATGGAGGATAGTACGCATGGTGACTGTTGTATTCAATCCCGATGCAATTTCTGTGTTTAATGAACACTCTGAGAGTCCACAGATTACAGAATGGCTCCAGATGTGCATCGGAAACTACTACTGGTCTAACAGGGAACGATCAAAGCGTAGAATGTTTGAGACATTACTCCCATGGGGGAAAGTGCGCATGATGATTGTTGTACTCAATCCCGATGCTATTTCTGAGTTTCATCAACACACTGATAGTCCACAGATTACAGATTGCCTCCAGATGTGCATCGGAAACTGCTACTGGACTTCCTGGGAACGATCAAAGGACAGACTCTTTGAGACAATACTCCCATGGAGGAAAGTGCGCTTGGAGACTGTTGTATTCAATCCCGAAGCAATTTCTGTGTTTCATCAACACTCTGATAGTCCACATATCACAGAATGGCTCCTGATGTGCATCGGAAACTACTACTGGTCTTCCAGGGAACGATCAAAGCGTACACTGTTTGAGACATTACTCCCGTTTAGGAAAGTGCGCATGGTAACTGTTGTATTCAATCCCAATGTAATTTCTGTGTTTCATCAACACTCTGATAGTTCACAGATTACAGAATGCCTCCAGATGTGCATCGGAAACTACTACTGGTCTTCCAGGGAACGATCAAAGCATAGACTGTTTGAGACATTACTCCCGTGGAGGAAAATGCGCATGGTGACTGTTGTATTCAATCCCGATGCAATTTCTGTGATTTATCAATACTGAGTTAGTCCACAGATTACAGAATGTCTCCAGATGTGCATCGGAAACTACTACTGGTCTTCGAGGGAACGATCAAAGCATAGACTGTTTGAGACATTACACCCGTGGAGGCAAGTGCGCATGGTGGTTGTTGTATTCAATTCCGATGCAAATTCTGTGTTTCATCAACACTCAGTTAGTCCGGAGATTACAGAATGCGTCCAGATGTGCATCGGAAACTACTACTGGTCTCCCAGGGAACGAACAAAGCGTAGACTGTTTGAGACATTACTCCCATAGAGGAAAGTGCGCACGGTGACTGTTGTATTCGATCCCGATGCAAATTCTGTGTTTCATCAACACTCTGATAGTCCACAGATTACAGAATGACTCGAGATGTGCATCGGAAAGTACTACTGGTCTTCCAGGGAACGATCAAAGCGTAGGCTGTTTGAGACATTACTCCCATGGAGGAGAGTACGCATGGTGACTGTTGTATTCAGTCCCGAAGCAATTTCTGTGTTTCATCACACTCTGATAGTCCACAGATTACAGAATGCCTCCTGATGTGCATCGGAAACTACTACAGGTCTTCCAGGGAACGATCAAAGCGTAAACTGTTTGAGACATTACTCACTTGGAGGCAAGTGCGCATGGTGGTTGTTGTATTCAATTCCGATGCAAATTCTGTGTTTCATCAACACTCAGTTAGTCCGGAGATTACAGAATGCGTCCAGATGTGCATCGGAAACTACTACTGGTCTCCCAGGGAACGAACAAAGCGTAGACTGTTTGAGACATTACTCCCATAGAGGAAAGTGCGCACGGTGACTGTTGTATTCGATCCCGATGCAAATTCTGTGTTTCATCAACACTCTGATAGTCCACAGATTACAGAATGACTCGAGATGTGCATCGGAAAGTACTACTGGTCTTCCAGGGAACGATCAAAGCGTAGGCTGTTTGAGACATTACTCCCATGGAGGAGAGTACGCATGGTGACTGTTGTATTCAATCCCGATGCAATTTCTGTGTTTAATGAACACTCTGAGAGTCCACAGATTACAGAATGGCTCCAGATGTGCATCGGAAACTACTACTGGTCTAACAGGGAACGATCAAAGCGTAGAATGTTTGAGACATTACTCCCATGGGGGAAAGTGCGCATGATGATTGTTGTACTCAATCCCGATGCTATTTCTGAGTTTCATCAACACTCTGATAGTCCACAGATTACAGAATGCCTCCAGATGTGCATCTGAAACTACTACTGGTCTTCCAGGGAACGATCAAAGCGTAAACTGTTTGAGACATTACTCCCTTGGGGGAATGACGCTTGTTGTCTGTTGTATTTAATCACGATTCAATTTCTGTGTTTCATCAACACTCTGATAGTCCACAGATTACAGAATGACTCGAGATGTGCATCGGAAACTACTACTGCTCATCCAGGCAACGATCAAAGCGCAGACTGGTTGAGACATTACTCCCATGGAGGCAAGTGCGCATGGTGGTTGTTGTATTCAATCCCGATGCAATTTCTGTGTTTCATCAACACTCAGTTAGTCCACAGATTACAGAATGCCTCCAGATGTGCATCGGAAACTACTACTGGTCTTCCAGGGAACGATCAAAGCGTATACTGTTTGAGACATTACTCCCATGGAGGAAAGTGCGCATGGTGACTGTTGTATTCGATCCCGATGCAATTTCTGTGTTTCATCAACACTCTGATAGTCCACAGATTACAGAATGACTCGAGATGTGCATCGGAAAGTACTACTGGTCTTCCAGGGAACGATCATAGCGTAGACTGTTTTGAGACATTACTCCCATGGAGGAAAGTACGCATGGTGACGGTTGTATTCAGTCCCGAGGCAATTTCTGTGTTTCATCAACACTATGATAGTCCACAGATTACTGAATGGCTCCAGATGTGCATCGGAAAGTACTACTGGTCTAACAGGGAACGATCAAAGCGTAGAATGTTTGAGACATTACTCCCATGGGGGAAAGTGTGCATGGTGACTGTTATATTCAATCACGACGCAAGCTCTGTGTTTCATCCACACTTTGAAGGTCCACAGATTAAAGAATGCCTCCAGATGTGCATCGGAAACTACTACTGGTCTTCGGGTGAACGATCAAAGCATAGACAGTTTGAGACATTACTCCCATTTAGGAAAGTGCGCATCGTGACTGTTGTATTCAATCCCAATGTAATTTCTGTGTTTCGTCAACACACTGATAGTCCACAGATTACAGAATGCGTCCAGATGTGCATCGGAAACTACTACTGGTCTCCCAGGGAACGAACAAAGCGTAGACTGTTTGAGACATTACTCCCATGGAGGAAAGTGCGCACGGTGACTGTTGTATTCGATCCCGATGCAAATTCTGTGTTTCATCAACACTCTGATATTCCACAGATTACAGAATGACTCGAGATGTGCATCGGAAAGTACTACTGGTCTTCCAGGGAACGATCAAAGCGTAGACTGTTTGTGACATTACTCCCATGGAGGAGAGTACGCATGGTGACTGTTGTATTCAGTCCCGAAGCAATTTCTGTGTTTCATCAACACTCTGATAGTCCACAGATTACAGAATGCCTCCTGATGTGCATCGGAAACTACTACAGGTCTTCCAGGGAACGATCAAAGCGTAAACTGTTTGAGACATTACTCCCATGGAGGAATGTCACTTGTTGTCTGTTGTATTTAATCCCGATTCAATTTCTGTGTTTCATCAACACCCTGATAGTCCACAGATTACAGAATGACTCGAGATGTGCATCGGAAAGTACTACTGGTCTTCCAGGGAACGATCAAAGCGTAGACTGTTTGAGACATTACTCCCATGAAGGAAAGTGCGCATGGTGACTGTTGTATTCAATCACGATGCAATTTATGTGTTTCATCAACACTTTGAAGGTCCACAGATAAAAGAATGCCTCCAGATGTGCATCGGAAACTACTACTGGTCTTCGGGGGAACGATCAAAGCATAGACTGTTTGAGACATTACTCCCGTTTAGGAAAGTGCGCATGGTGACTGTTGTATTCAATCCCAATGTAATTTCTGTGTTTCATCAACACTCTGATAGTCCACAGATTACAGAATGCCTCCAGATGTGCATCTGAAACTACTACTGGTCTTCCAGGGAACGATCAAAGCGTAAACTGTTTGAGACATTACTCCCTTGGGGGAATGACGCTTGTTGTCTGTTGTATTTAATCCCGATTCAATTTCTGTGTTTCATCAACACTCTGATAGTCCACAGATTACAGAATGACTCGAGATGTGCATCGGAAACTACTACTGCTCATCCAGGCAACGATCAAAGCGCAGACTGGTTGAGACATTACTCCCGTGGAGGCAAGTGCGCATGGTGGTTGTTGTATTCAATCCCGATGCAATTTCTGTGTTTCATCAACACTCAGTTAGTCCACAGATTACAGAATGCCTCCAGATGTGCATCGGAAACTACTACTGGTCTTCCAGGGAACGATCAAAGCGTATACTGTTTGAGACATTACTCCCATGGAGGAAAGTGCGCATGGTGACTGTTGTATTCGATCCCGATGCAATTTCTGTGTTTCATCAACACTCTGATAGTCCACAGATTACAGAATGACTCGAGATGTGCATCGGAAAGTACTACTGGTCTTCCAGGGAACGATCATAGCGTAGACTGTTTTGAGACATTACTCCCATGGAGGAAAGTACGCATGGTGACGGTTGTATTCAGTCCCGAGGCAATTTCTGTGTTTCATCAACACTATGATAGTCCACAGATTACTGAATGGCTCCAGATGTGCATCGGAAAGTACTACTGGTCTAACAGGGATCGATCAAAGCGTAGAATGTTTGAGACATTACTCCCATGGGGGAAAGTGCGCATGGTGACTGTTATATTCAATCACGACGCAAGCTCTGTGTTTCATCAACACTTTGAAGGTCCACAGATTAAAGAATGCCTCCAGATGTGCATCGGAAACTACTACTGGTCTTCGGGTGAACGATCAAAGCATAGACTGTTTGAGACATTACTCCCGTTTAGGAAAGTGCGCATGGTGACTGTTGTATTCAATCCCAATGTAATTTCTGTGTTTCGTCAACACACTGATAGTCCACAGATTACAGAATGCCTCCAGATGTGTTTCGGAAACTACTACTGGTCTTCCAGGGAACGATCAAGGCGTAGACTGTTTGAGAATTACTCCCATGGTGGAAAGTACGCATGGTGACTGTTGAATTCAATCCCGATGGAATTTCTGTGTTTCATCAACACTCAGTTAGTCCACAGATTACAGAATGCCTCCAGATGTGCATCGGAAACTACTACTGGTCTTCCAGGACACGATCAAAGCGTAGTCTGTTTGAGACATTACTCCCATGGAGGATAGTACGCATGGTGACTGTTGTATTCAATCCCGATGCAATTTCTGTGTTTAATGAACACTCTGAGAGTCCACAGATTACAGAATGGCTCCAGATGTGCATCGGAAACTACTACTGGTCTAACAGGGAACGATCAAAGCGTAGAATGTTTGAGACATTACTCCCATGGGGGAAAGTGCGCATGATGATTGTTGTACTCAATCCCGATGCAATTTCTGTGTTTCATTAACACTCAGATAGTCCACAGATTAGAGAATGCTTCGAGATGTGCATCGGAAACTACTACTGGTCTTCCAGGGAACGATCAAGGCGTAGACTGTTTGAGAATTACTCCCATGGTGGAAAGTGGTCATGGTGACTGTTGTATTCAATCCCGATGCTATTTCTGAGTTTCATCAACACTCTGATAGTCCACATATCACAGAATGGCTCCTGATGTGCATCGGAAACTACTACTGGTCTTCCAGGGAACGATCAAAGCGTACACTGTTTGAGACATTACTCCCGTTTAGGAAAGTGCGCATGGTAACTGTTGTATTCAATCCCAATGTAATTTCTGTGTTTCATCAACACTCTGATAGTTCACAGATTACAGCATGCCTCCAGATGTGCATCGGAAACTACTACTGGTCTTCCAGGGAACGATCAAAGCGTAAACTGTTTGAGACATTACTCCCATGGGAGGAAGTGCGCATGGTGATTGTTGTATTCAATCCCAATGCAATTTCTGTGTTTCATCAACACTTTGGAGGTCCACAGATTACAGAATGCATCCAGATGTGCATCGGAAACTACTACTGGTCTTCCAGGGAACGATCAAAGCATAGACTGTTTGAGACATTACTCCATTGGAGGAAAATGCGCATGGTGACTGTTGTATTCAATCCCGATGCTATTTCTGAGTTTCATCAACACACTGATAGTCCACAGATTACAGATTGCCTCCAGCTGTGCATCGGAAACTGCTACTGGACTTCCTGGAAACGATCAAAGGATAGACTCTTTGAGACAATACTCCCATGGAGGAAAGTGCGCATGGAGACTGTTGTATTCAATCCCGATGCAATTTCTGCGTTTCATCTACACTCTGATAGTCCACAGATTACAGAATGCCTCCAGATGTGCATCGGAAACTACTACTGGTCTTCCAGCGAACAATCAAGGCGTAGACTGTTTGAGAATTACTCACATGGAGGAAAGTGGTCATGGTGACTGTTGTATTCAATCCGGATGCAATAACTGTGTTTCATGAACACTTTGAAGGTCCACAGATTACAGAATGCTTCCAGATGTGCACTGGAAACTACTACTGGTCGTCCAGGGAACGATCAAAGCGTAGACTGTTTGAGACATTACTCCCGTGGAGGAAAATGCGCGTGGTGACTGTTGTATTCAATCCCGATGCAATATCTGTGTTTCATCAACACTCGGTTAGTCCACAGATTACAGAATGCCTTCAAATGTGCATCGGAAACTACTACTGGTCTTCCAGGGCACGATCAAAGCGTAGACTGTTTGAGACATTACTCCCATGGAGGAAAGTACGCATGGTGACTGTTGTATTCAATCCCGATGCAATTTCTGTGTTTCATGAACACTCTGATAGTCCACAGATTACAGAATGGCTCCAGATGTGCATCGGAAACTACTACTGGTCTTCCAGCTAACGATCAAAGCGTAGACTGTTTGAGACATTACTCCCATGGAGGAAAGTGCGCATGGTGACTGTTGTATTCAATCCCGATGTAATTTCTGTGTTTGATCAACACTCTGATTGTCCACAGATTACAGAATGCCTACAGATGTGCATCGGAAACTACTACTGGTCTTCCAGGGAACGATCAAAGCGTAGACTGTTTGAGACATTACTCCCATGGAGGAAAGTATGCATGGTGACTGTTGTATTCAATCCCGAAGCAACTTCTGTGTTTCATCAACACTCTGATAGTCCACAGATCACAGAATGGCTCCAGAGGAGCATCGGAAACTACTACTGGTCTTCAAGGGAACGATCAAAGCGTAGACTGTTTTAGACATTACTCCCGTTTAGGAAAGTGCGCATGGTGACTGTTGTATTCAATCCCAATGTAATTTCTGTGTTTCATCAACACTCTGATAGTCCACAGATTACAGAATGGCTCCAGATGTGCAACGGAAACTACTACTGGTCTTCCAGGGAACGATCAAATCGTAGACTGTTTGAGACATTTCTCCCATGGAGGAAAGTGTGCATGGTGACTGTTGTATTCAATCCCGATGCAATTTCTGTCTTTCATCAACACTTTGAAGGTCCACAGATTACAGAATGCCTCCAGATGTGCATCGGAAACTCTTACTGGTCTTCGAGGGAACGATCAAACATAGAAGTTTGAGACATTACACCCGTGGAGGCAAGTGCGCATGGTGGTTGTTGTATTCAATCAGGATGCAATTTCTGTGTTTCATCAACACTCAGTTAGTCCACAGATTACAGAATGCCTCCAGATGTGCATCGGAAACTACTACTGGTCTTCCAGGGAACGATCAAAGCGTAGACTGTTTGAGACATTACTCCCATGGAGGAAAGTACGCATGGTGACTGTTGTATTCAGTCCCGAAGCAATTTCTGTGTTTCATCAACACTCTGATAGTCCACAGATTACAGAATGGCTCCAGATGTGAATCGGAAAGTACTACTGGTCTTCCAGGGAACGATCAAAGCGTAGACTGTTTGAGAAATTACTCCCATGGAGGAAAGTGCGCATGGTGACTGTTTTATTCAATCCCGATGCAATTTCTGTGTTTCATCAACACTCTGATAGTCCACAGATTACAGAATGGCTCCACATGTGCGTCGGAAACTACTACTGGTCTTCCAGGGAACGATCAAGGCGTAGAAAGTTTGAGATTTACTCCCATGGAGGAAAGTGGTCATGGTGACGGTTGTATTCAATCCCGAGGCAAATTCTGTGTTTCATCAAGACTTTGAAGGTGCACAGATTACAGAATGCCTCCAGATGTGCATATGAAACTACTACTGGTCTTCCAGGGAACGATCAAAGCGTAGACTCTTTGAGACATTACTCCCGTTTAGGAAAGTGCGAATGGTGACTGTTGTATTCAATCCCGATGCAATTTCTGTGTTTCATCAACACACTGATAGTCCACAGATTACAGAATGCCTCCAGATGTGTTTCGGAAACTACAACTGGTCTTCCAGGGAACGGTCAAGGCGTAGACTGTTTGAGAATTACTCCCATGGTGGAAAGTACGCATGGTGACTGTTGTATTCAATCCCGATGCAATTTCTGTGTTTCATGAACACTCTGATAGTCCACAGATTACAGAATGGCTCCAGATGTGCATCGGAAACTACTACTGGTCTAACAGGGAACGATCAAAGCGTAGATTGTTTGAGACATTACTCCCATGGGAGAAAGTGCGCATGGTGATTGTTGTATTCAATCCCGATGCAATTTCTGTGTTTCATCAACACTCAGATAGTCCACAGATTACAGAATGGCTCCAGATGTGCATCGGAAACTACTACTGGTCTAACAGGGATCGATCAAAACGTAGAATGTTTGAGACGTTACTCCCATGGGGGAAAGTGCGCATGGTGATTGTTGTATTCAATCCCGATGCAATTCCTGTGTTTCATCAACACTCAGATAGTCCACAGATTACAGAATGCTTCGAGATGTGCATCGGAAACTACTACTGGTATTCCAGGGAACGATCAAGGCGTAGTCTGTTGGAGAATTACTCCCATGGAGGAGAGTGGTCATGGTGACTGTTGTATTCAATCCCGATGCAATTTCTGTGTTTCATCAACACTCTGATAGTCCACAGATCACAGAATGGCTCCAGATGTGCATCGGAAACTACTACTGGTCTTCAAGGGAACGATCAAAGCGTAGACTGTTTGAGACATTACTCCCGTTTAGGAAAGTGCGCATGGTGACTGTTGTATTCAATCCCAATGTAATTTCTGTGTTTCATCAACACTCTGATAGTCCACAGATTACAGAATGGCTCCAGATGTGCATCGGAAACTACTACTGGTCTTCCAGGGAACGATCAAATCGTAGACTGTTTGAGACATTTCTCCAATGGAGGAAAGTGCGCATGGTGACTGTTGTATTCAATCCCGATGCAATTTCTGTCTTTCATCAACACTTTGAAGGTCCACAGATTACAGAATGCCTCCAGATGTGCATCGGAAACTACTACTGGTCTTCGAGGGAACGATCAAACATAGAAGTTTGAGACATTACACCCGTGGAGGCAAGTGCGCATGGTGGTTGTTGCATTCAATCCCGATGCAATTTCTGTGTTTCATCAACACTCAGTTAGTCCACAGATTACAGAATGCCTCCAGATGTGCATCGGAAACTACTACTGGTCTTCCAGGGAACGATCAAGGCGTAGACAGTTTGAGATTTACTCCCATGGAGGAAAGTGGTCATGGTGACGGTTGTATTCAATCCCGAGGCAAATTCTGTGTTTAATCAACACTTTGAAGGTGCACAGATTACAGAATGCCTCTAGATGTGCATTGGAAACTACTACTGGTCTTCCAGGGAACGATCAAAGCGTAGACTCTTTGAGACATTACTCCCGTTTAGGAAAGTGCGAATGGTGACTGTTGTATTCAATCCCGGTGCAATTTCTGTGTTTCATCAACACACTGATAGTCCACAGATTACAGAATGCCTCCAGATGTGTTTCGGAAACTACAACTGGTCTTCCAGGGAACGATCAAGGCGTAGACTGTTTGAGAATTACTCCCATGGTGGAAAGTACGCATGGTGACTGTTGTATTCAATCCCGATGCAATTTCTGTGTTTCATGAACACTCTGATAGTCCACAGATTACAGAATGCTTCGAGATGTGCATCGGAAACTACTACTGGTATTCCAGGGAACGATAAAGGCGTAGTCTGTTTGAGAATTACTCCCATGGAGGAAAGTGGTCATGGTGACTGTTGTATTCAATCCCGATGCAATTTCTGTGTTTCATCAACACTTTGGAGGTCCACAGATTACAGAATGCCTCCAGATGTGCATCGGAAACTACTACTGGTCTTCCAGGGAACGATCAAAGCGTAGACTCTTTGAGACAATGCTCCCATGGAGAAAAGTGCGCATGGAGACTGTTGTATACAATCCCGATGCAATGTCTGTGCTTCATCTACACTCTGATAGTCCACAGATTACAGAATGCCTCCAGATGTGCATCGGAAACTACTACTGGTCTTCCAGTTAACGATCAAGGCGTAGACTGTTTGAGAATTACTCCCATGGAGGAAAGTGGTCATGGTGACTGTTGTATTCAATCCGGATGCAATTACTGTGTTTCATGAACACTTTGAAGGTCCACAGATTACAGAATGCTTCCAGATGTGCATTGGAAACTACTACTGGTCTTCCAGGGAACGATCAAAGCGTAGACTGTTTCAGACATTACTCCCATGGAGGAAAGTACGCATGGTGACTGTTGTATTCAATCCCGATGTAATTTCTGTGTTTCATGAACACTCTGATAGTCCACAGATTACAGAATGGCTCCAGATGTGCTTCGGAAACTACTACTGATCTAACAGGGAACGATCAAAGCGTAGATTGATTGAGACATTACTCCCATGGGAGAAAGTGCGCATGGTGATTGTTGTATTCAATCCCGATGCAATTTCTGTGTTTCATCAACACTCTGATAGTCCACAGATTACAGAATGCCTCCAGATGTGCATCAGAAACTACTACTGGCCTTCCAGGGAACGATCAAGGCGTAGAATGTTTGAGAATTACTCCCATGGAGGAAAGTGGTCATGGTGACTGTTGTATTCAATCCCGATGCAATTTCTGTGTTTCATCAACACTCTGGAGGTCCACAGATTACAGAATGCCTCCAGATGTGCATCGGAAACTACTACTGGTCTTCCAGCTAACGATCAAAGCGTAGACTGTTTGAGACATTACTCCCAAGGAGGAAAGTGCGCATGGTGACTGCGAACGATGCAATTTCTGTGTTTCATCAACACTTTGAAGGTCCACAGATTACAGAATGCCTCCACTTGTGCATCGGAAACTACTACTGGTCTTCGGGGGAACGATCAAAGCATAGACTGTTTGAGACATAACTCCCGTGTAGGAAAATGCGCATGCTGACTGTTGTATTCAATCTCGATGCAATTTCTGTATTTCATCAACTCTCAGTTAGTCCACAGATTACAGAATGCCTCCAGATGTGCATCGGACACTACTACTGGTCTTCCAGGGAACGATCAAAGCGTAGACTGTTTGAGACGTTACTCCCATGGAGGAAAGTGCGCATGGTGACTGTTGTATTCAATCCCGATGTAATTTCTGTGTTTCATCAACACTCTGATAGTCCACCCATTACAGAATGCCTCCAGATGTGCATTGGAAACTACTACTGGTCTTCCAGGGAACGATCAAAGCGTAAACTGTTTTAAACATTACTCCCTTGGAGGAATGTCGCATGATGTCTGTTGTATTCAATCCCGATTCAATTTCTGTGTTTCATCAACACTCTGATAGTCCACAGATTACAGAATGGCTCCAGATGTGCATCAGAAACTACTACTGGCCTTCCAGGGATCGATCAAAGCGTAGACTGTTTGAGACATTACTCCCATGGAGGAAAGTGCGAATGGTGACTGTTGTATTCAATCCCGATGCAATTTCTGTGTTTAATCAAGACTTTGAAGGTCCACAGATTACAGAATGCCTCCAGATGTGCATCGGAAACTACTACTGTTCTTCGAGGGAACGATCAAAGAATAGACTGTTTGAGACATCACACCCGTGGAGGCAAGTGCGCATGGTGGTTGTTGTAGGTGGTAGTTGTATTCAATCCCGATGCAATTTCTGTGTTTCATCAACACTCAGTTAGTCCACAGATTACAGAATGCCTCCAGATGTGCATCGGAAACTACTACTGGTCTTCCAGGGAACGATCAAAGCGTAGACTGTTTGAGACATTACACCCGTGGAGGCAATTGCGCATGGTGGTTGTTGTATTCAATCCCGATGCAATTTTTGTGTTTGATCAACACTCAGTTAGTCCACAGATTACAGAATGCCTCCAGATGTGCATCGGAAACTACTACTGGTCTTCCAGGGAACGATGAAAGCGTAGACTGTTTGAGACATTACTCCCATGGAGGAAAGTGCCCATGGTGACTGTTGTATTCAATCCCGATGCAATTTCTGTGTTTCATGAACACTCTGATGGTCCACAGATTACAGAATGGCCCCAGATGTGCATCGGAAACTACTACTGGTCTAACAGGGAACGATCAAAGCGTAGATTGTTTGAGACATTACTCCCATGGGAGAAAGTGCGCATGGTGATTGATGTATTCAATCCCGATGCAATTTCTGTGTTTCATCAACACTCAGATAGTCCACAGATTACAGAATGCCTCCAGATGTGCATCGGAAACTACTACTGGCCTTCCAGGGAACGATCAAGGCGTAGAATGTTTGAGAATTACTCCCATGGAGGAAAGTGGTCATGGTGACTGTTGTATTCAATCCCGATGCAATTTCTGTGTTTCATCAACACTTTGGAGGTCCACAGATTACACAATGCCTCCAGATGTGCATCGGAAACTACTACTGGTCTTCCAGCTAACGATCAAAGCGTAGACTGTTTGAGACATTACCCCCATGGAGGAAAGTTCGCATGGTGACTGTTGTATTCAATCCCGATACATTTTCTGTGTTTCATCAACACTCTGGTAGTCCACAGATTAGAGATTGCCTCCAGATTTGCATCGGAAACTACTACTGGTCTTCCAGGGAACGATCAAAGCAGAGACTGTTTGAGACATTACTCCCATGAAGGAAAGCGCGCATGGTGACTGCGCACGATGCAATTTCTGTGTTTCATCAACACTTTGAAGGTCCACAGATTACAGAATGCCTAAAGATGTGCATCGGAAACTACTACTGGTCTTCGGGGGAACGATCAAAGCATAGACTGTTTGAGACATTACTCCCGTGTAGGAAAATGCGCATGCTGACTGTTGTATTCAATCTCGATACAATTTCTGTATTTCATCAACACTCAGTTAGTCCACAGATTACAGAATGCCTCCAGATGTGCATCGGACACTACTACTAGGCTTCCAGGGAACGATCAAATCGTAGACTGTTTGAGACATTACTCCCATGGAGGAAAGTGCGCATGGTGACTGTTGTATTCAATCCCGATGTAATTTCTGTGTTTCATCAACACTCTGATAGTCCACACATTACAGAATGCCTGCAGATGTGCATCGGAAACTATTACTGGTCTTCCAGGGAACGATCAAAGCGTAAACTGTTTGAGACATTACTCCCTTGGAGGAATGTCGGATGGTGTCTGTTGTATTCAATCCCGATTCAATTTCTGTGTTTCATCAACACTATGATAGTCCACAGATTACAGAATGACTCGAGATGTGCATCGGAAACTACTACTGGTCTTCGAGGGAACGATCAAAGCATAGACTGTTTGAGACATTACACCCGTGGAGGCAATTGCGCATGGTAGTTGTTGAATTCAATCCCGATGCAATTTCTGTGTTCCATCAACACTCAGTTAGTCCACAGATTACAGAATGCCTCCAGATGTGCATCGGAAACTACTACTGGTCTTCCAGGGAACGATGAAAGCGTAGACTGTTTGAGACATTACTCCCACGGAGGAAAGGGCGCATGGTGACTGTTGTATTCAATCCCGATGCTATTTGTGAGATTCATCAACACTCTGATAGTCCACAGATTGCAGATTGCCTTCACATGTGCATCGGAAACTACTACTGGTCTTCCAGGGAACGATCAAAGCGTAAACTGTTTGAGACATAACTCCCTTGGAGGAATGTGCGCATGGTGACTGTTGTATTCACCCCGATTCAATTTCTGTGTTTCATCAACACTCTGATAGTCCACAGATTTCAGAATGACTCGAGATGTGCATCGGAAAGTACTACTGGTCTTATAGGGAACGATAAAAGCGTAGACTGTTTGAGACATTACTCCCACGGAGGAAAGGGCGCATGGTGACTGTTGTATTCAATCCCGATGTTATTTGTGAGATTCATCAACACTCTGATAGTCCACAGATTGCAGATTGCCTCCAGATGT